>NW_028186374.1:276944-308926 GCF_003343005.1 Rhea americana | reverse complement strand
GCTTTCACTGAGCTCATCGGCCTACTGAAAGAGCATTACTTTGGTATTTTGTACTTTTTACTACCTGGAGTGGAGAAGGCAGATGGATGTCTCATATTCACAGCATTCAGTTCAGGCTCTGAGATCTCAGACCGAATTTTAACTYTGAGCTGTGTTCAAAAGCGATTTCCTCCAAATGAGTAGTTAGTTGTGGCTAAAGGTCTGCAGGTATTAAAATCACCAGAGATGCAGGGGGCTTCCTCATACATGGGGGTTTCCATTTTGAAYGCAGGTTTCTGTGTTGAAATCAGTTTTTCCTTAAAGTTTGGTATGGGTGCAACAAGAAGCAAGCCTACTACKAGGTAACGTCTCCTAACAGGCCAAGGAGCATATAGAAGTTTAGCAGCACACAGCAGATGCTGTGGCTATCTGTCAGCAACATCCCTATTAGATTGCTTCAAAACATCAAACACTCAGTAACACTAATTCTAAGTGTAAGCAACCTTTACATGGCTCCTTTACATGAATCAGCATTTATTTTTCCATAATCACATCTTGATCCCTAATTTGACATTACCAAAACAATTTGGCACAGTCATAGCATTGCCAGTTCAGGAATCTTATAGAAAAAAAAAACAAAAAAAAAACAAAAAAAACCCTACAACTTCTAAAACAAAATGAGCTACTGAGACACCATGCTTTTTCAGAACGTGTAAAGCAATTCAGTTTTTAACCCAAGCTCAAAAACTAAAGAGGTTAAAAAAAAAAAAAAACATACACATACTAGTGGAAGTGAAGCCACTTCTACAGACATGCCTAAAGCATGAGCTTAGGGCCCCAGTGCTCTAAACTCTAGCATGAAAATTTTGTCTTAACTAGAAATACTTGCTATTAGTACCATTCCAAGAATTATACAGCTACACAGATGCAGAGAGAGATCCCTGAAATAGCAACACTTCTGATATATATTGCAAAGCACAGGATATTTACTATCATGCTTTATTTTTCAGCTTTCTAGAAAACTATGATCATATACAAAACAGCATTTCAAATATTAAATATATTTTAAAAACAGCTGTGCTTGAAATCAGTGTAATGCTATTTACACTAAATATATAAACATATATAAATAAAATGAGCACATTAAATATTATCTATACATATACACAGCTATCTCTAGAATGCTAAACTAAGCACATCTTAAAATCTGTGTTTTGCTCTTCTCTCTCTGCTCAGTGTGACAGGCAGATCCACTGATCTACATTAAGACTTTTAACTCTGGTGGCTGTTTGGTAACTTCAGACTATCTTTTTGAAGCCTGCAATGCAAATTGGCTCAATCCAGGTCAGCAACAAGCAGAAAAGCAGCAAAGGGCCCCAGTCCCTAATAGCAGTGGATGGGAAGACAGAGCAAAGTTTAGCTTTAACCTGCCCTTCAYGGGATTTCTTGAACTTTGGCCATGTCAGATGATGGAACTCAGCACAATACTCCGTGCACTGACTCTCTTGGAAGGACAAAGCAAGAAACAATGCAGCATTTTCCTCAAGAACAGTTATCTTTTTTTTCCCTGTAAGGTATAAACTTTGGGATGGTGCATGCCAGTATACATTCCTCTGTCTCCTCCTGTAAGCCTGCCAGATAACCATGCAGGTTCCCATTCCGTAAGTCACACGGCACGAGTTAGAGAGGATACACTTCAAATTAACTTGTTATAAAAATTTCCTCTTGTTCTCCTTGAAGATGAAATCAAATATAACTTCCAAGAAGAATCACCATCATTCAGTAAGGGCATTGGGCTTTAAATATATACTAGAAGTCTCTCTAAATACTTTTAAAATGCAATACCCAGTTAAAAAAAATGCTTAAGCCTTGATTTCTTGAAGCATATTGCAAGACAAATTACAGCACCTGCTAAACTACTCGAGAAAACAAGCGCAGTGATTTAGATATATTTGCAAAGACAAAACTCAAGCGGATTCYCCCTCTGCCTCCTGTCACAGCTCTGACTTCCCAGAGTTTCTTTTGGGACCATTCCATTATGCACTTACTTACTGATTTACTTCTGGAACAGGTTTTAACCCAATTACCCCTCATTTACTTGGGCTACAAAAGAAGAACCGAGTTTTTTTGGCTTCACAGACTGCTTCTTGTTAACTGCTACTACCTGACCCCAAATCCCATGCACATAATATCTTGACATTTGGAACAAAGTCAGACAGAGATTTTTAATAAGCAATCCATTAGGACATGTTTTGCCATACAGACTTACGAGGAGGAGGAAATGCTGCTTATTTCACCAAGTTTTCATCCTTCCTGCTGCATGCAAGTAGATTAAGGGCAATAGGACAATCAGGAGTCCTTATAATTTTAAGTACTTATAGAAGCCTTTGATCCCTGCATTTCTGCCAATTACCCCATTTCAACCAGGGCTGATGGAGTATTTTTTATCCAGTCATACCTGTTCACACTCCAGACTGTTTCCTGGAACAGTCAAAAGGGAATGGGCTTATGATCTGAGATTGATTTCTTGCCAGAAGGGGCTCCAGCTCTGACGGTGGGAGACAGCAATGTGGGAGCACCCTTCTGGCATGGATGAAAACGAGAAAGCGACTGTCAAGGTGGATAAACTGCCCTCTTGGCTTGAATTGCATCGCAACCACAGCATCAGTCACTAAGGGCTCTAGAGAAGATGGAGGTAAATGGAGAAGGGAAGGAAAAGGAGAAACAAAAGATAATTCTGCAAACAGAAGGAGAGCAAATGCCTTTTTTTGGAAAAGAGCTTTCCACTGATGAAATAAAAGGAAAACTTAGGTTCAACTATGCCCAAGGGACTTGAGGTGAGCAGTTCTCAGTCAAGAGAGATAGCAAGATAGACTAGCAAGATCATTTTTAGCATGCCATCCTATTCTTCCTGGGCAATAGAGTAAGTTTCCAACTAAAAAGAACTTTGTAGAGGATGATTCCAGTAAGAAGCCAAGCTTCCAGGTCTTTACTGAAATCTCAGGGATTTTTGAACCTTAAGTTACTGAGAAAGCACATTATCATATCACCAGACAAGGACTGGTGATAGCAGAGCTGTCCCAGAACTGCCTTGGGAGGAGTTTTCAAATGAATAGGGTATAGAGCAGGAATGCTTTCAGGAAGAGGTTCTTCAAGTTCCTGCTATGTTCATATTGCCTGTCTCATCCAAGTCTAGGAGGTACTTCTCTATATGCCTTTGGATCTTGGAAAAGTGATTGATTCTACTTTGTGTTGGGATTCTTGTGTCCCAGGTTGTGCCCCTAACTCGGATTCAATGTGTTTCTTGGGGAAATTTATTTAATCTCCACATGAAACTTCTCTGTGCAACAAGAATAATTCTGACTTAAGTAATACTCCCATCTTCCTTGTGAAGTAACAACTGTAAAGTGCTACAGAAGTGCTAAACATTATTAATGGCTCACAAGTTCTCTTCTTTTGGAAGCAGTGGCCATTTCTTCCCATAATGTTTTAAACAGTTGCTGCTTGAGGAGCTTAGATTGCAGATTCCTGGCCTGCGGTTTCTCCATAAATCATAGAGCTGGAACTTACCCAAGACACTCTCGATAGTCTCAGCAGGAAGTCTGGACGAGAGAAARCTTTTCTCAATCTGGCCCAGTGAACTACTTTATGGTCCAGTCCAGTTTCAAGGTCCTGAGCCAGACGTGTGAGGGATTCTGTCCAAGTTTAAAAGCACAAGGTCTCAGGAATGTCCTTTCAAACTGGATTCACTGCCTATAAATATTTTCCATCTCCTGCCCTGGAGAATATAGGTTTGACTCTACAGCTGACGAGCCTGAGCAGAGCAGGAGAGAAGGCCACACTGTTCATCATCAGGGGAGTTTGTCAGCACACAAAGTGTTACTTGTAGAGAAAACTTTAAAAAGAACTCAAGCCATACTGAAAGCCACATCTGAACCTAAAAAAGATGCACAGCAATTTAACAAAGTCCCAGTAAAAGTCAAACCATACAGATCAATTTTCTGCATAGAGCAGGGCTGAACACTGCTTACTGCCAGGAATCCAAATAAACCCCAGGAGATTCTTTGAGGCTGGAGATACCCAATTCTCTCCTTATCTGGAGAGATATCCCTATCTGGAAAACGTGGTAGAGCAAACGCAGAAGCAAAGGACACAACTAGCCCATTCCCCTCTACTTCACATTACCATTTCCCCATGCTGCACACTCTTGGAATACTTGGTTCTGCTCAATATACTGGAAGAGTCGGGGGTCTCCATTCTGGCTGCAGGAGGAGCACAACCCAGATGGAAACTGGTTAGTGATACAGTGCTTCTGGGGATGGGTAATTTAGTATCTGAGAGGAGAGGATGGGATCTGGGAGGAAGAGCACAACCACAATTTCACCACTACAAACAGCATTCAACTTTGATGCAAGATCCACATACAAACCTTCTCTGTTTGCGCAGCATGATTCAACATCGCGTAGAGAGAAAGTGAAGATGCAGGTCCTAAACAACTTCCTATGCCTCCCTTTTACCATCATGTTAGAAATAGCTCATCCTTTACACAGCTTTCATTAACCAAAGTACCTCTGTTGCATTCCATGTGCAGGCCCTATCAGGGCCAAAGCTGTTTGCAGACCAGATTTTGAGCAATTTGCTTGTATTGCTATCAGTAGTTTTTGTTCACCAATCTAACGCTGTTACATTTCCCTTTCCCACTAGGATCTGTTATGTTAGCCACGTATAGAAACACCAGTTTCTCTCCACAGGTCTTTGCAAAGTAAAGGGAAAAGCTGGGACAGACAGGTGAGGCTTTRGAGAGACAACTGGTGCATGAAATGACAAAGCTTAGTGCATCAGACAAGCCAGCATGTGGGATATTTGGGCAAAAGTACCCTCCCGATCCTGCTGCTAGTGCTCCTTGCTGCATACAGGCCCCTCGTACTATCCTCGCTTCACTGTGTTGCATGTGGTGCGTTGACAAAGGATGGGTTTGCACTCCAACAACAGAGGTCTTGTTGGTCTTCTAGTCACTAATCTCTCATGGCAAAAAWTAGCACATCGGGGGCTGCTGGGATTCCCAGAGGATTCCCAATACTGGAAAGGCTAAATACATGTCAGAAAGAGTTCATGCTTGTCTTGGAATAAACATTCTCTGTCTCTGAGTGCATCAGATTTTATAAACTAGCACCAAGCTTCAGTTCAGGCATTGTATCAACAGAAGCTATTTTAGCCACTTTATCAGTGAGCTCTGGGTGACTGGCCTGCAGGCTAATGCACTCACCTACTGTACTGTTAACACCACAAATTCAGCAAAGCTTTTCAYTTCTTCAGTCGGTGTTCATGAAACACGCTGCTTTACAGAGGGCTAGCCACATGGCCACATTGTATTTCTCCTAAACTATATGTGCTGTAAAGCTCTGACACGCATGTACTGTATTTAGTAATTTTTCCCTGTGTATTTACATCAGTTTYGATGGCAAATGATCTTACATCCACTTGGAAGCCAGGAATGCTGCCCAGTCTCTAAACTGTATAGTTGAGCCTCAGACATTGTGTACTTCTAGAAGWAAAGCCTGTTTACCTATGTCAGCATAGCTGCAGGCTTACTCTTCCAAGCTTTAAATATGGACAACTTATGGGTATTTCCTTATTACACAATCAAGAAATCCCAGCGTAATCAAAGACAAGATGTTATCCACATCTTACTGGGAGCAGGATCAAGACCTGTGGCCTCCAGCTGAGCTACGCAGCTACCCTAGGGACACAAAAGGCTGCTCCTGTTCTACTCAGTATCTCCCTGAACTTTCATACATTAATTCTTCTTCTGTATCTCAGCAAAACTGAATTTTAAGATGATGCTAATGGCACTTCACACAGCAAACCTTCCTCATCCCTCTTCACACAGCCAGACTTCCTGTAGCCTCCTGAGCTCATGATGTTCTGGGAAAGAGTTGGTGGTTATCCTGTCCAGCAGAGCATTCTGACTGTTAACCAAATTCAGCCTACAGAATCTTAAACTGGCAATTTAAGGATAAATTAAACAGATATCACAGCCACCTCAGAGCTCCTGCTAAGAAGGGGAGAGAATTCTTGTAAACTAATTTGTCTGGTGCAAATTAGACACAAACAGGGAAATCCAGTGTGCCATTTCTTTTACAGAGGTCCCTTCTGTTCAATGGCCACTGCTCATCAGAAAAAATTCAAAGGGCAAAACTCCATTTTCAAGGACAAGGCTAACAGTGCRCACAGCTGGAGATTCTCTTCCTATTTTCCTTACACATTCTCCACTAGCACCTACTGTCTTYACAAGCCTCTCTTTCCAGCACTGGCCAATGTCTGATGCCCTGAAGAACCAAGCAGCACCTGAAAAGGGAAGAACYGTCAAACCATCTGCTTGGAAACACAAAGACTAACAAAGTAAGGGGAAAAGAGAAGAGTAGAAAGATCTGGAAAAGAACAGGAGTTTATTTATGATAAATACAGATTGGCTGAACATGCAAATTATCCTACACAGGACCCTAGAGATTCTGCAGAAAGCTRGAAAGCTATTTCCCAGTTAGTGCCCTGTCTCTGCAGCAATACCAAGATGAACTCAATTATCCRGCAGCTTGGTGACCTTTTCTGCCATGGGTTGTACTGAAATGTCATTCTTCCACTCACAGTACCTGTGTCTGCTAATGGCAGCAATCTATCTCCATGCCAGGTAACTCCTTCTGTCTAGTCAGAGGTGGAGGTTTCTTGAAAAATTAACTGATTATGTTAGTGATGGTCTGAGACTAACTGTGCACAGGAATTCATTCTTGAGTGGATGAAGGGGGTGTATTCACAGACCTAATTGTTTGCCATCAGCTGGCAAAGGCCATTTGTAGAAATGGTACGAGGCTCTGTAGGTTTGTGTCAGAAATCCTGGCACGTTGTTTTAGCTGCAATTTCCAGATTTTGTTGCCTCTAAGAACATAGCACTTTGATCAGCCAATGACACATGATCTAATAACTGCAAGTGCCCCTGTGCAGTGAGGACTGGGAGTCCACTGCATTCTCCTTGGACATCRGTCAGGTGAACCCCTCTCTGTACAGTACCTGCAAACAGACAGATGCTGCAATAGCTGACAGAGTGACTGCACTTGAGGAAAAAGATATATTAATCTTTCAGTCTTCTCTAGGGCTCAGTTTTTCTCCAGGATTTTGGTGAGGAGTTCGTTCAGCCGGCTCACCATTGGTCTGGGATCATCATTCAGTCCCGCTGCTATCATGGCATTTTCATAAATCTGAGAAAGAGAAGAAAATATATTAWTAAGTAGCAAGAGCAAGCTGGTTGAGAGTTGGAGAGAAGGCGACTGTCATGACTGCAGGACTTGCATGCTGAGACCAAACATGTCTTCTAGGCCATCAGAGTAGGAAAATACATGGACCACATGGTCTCTCAGTACTTGCTCTCACAGAGTTAGCTGTTTCCAATGCATGTCTCTGGAAGTCTGCCTGGTTTCAGAAGTCCCACCTGAGCAGAAAATTCTTCTGAAACTCCAAGATCTTCTAGCTCATTAGACTGAACTATCTCYACTTTGTCCCTTCCACTGTAATACCAACAGGGTGTTTCTCATCACTGAAAGATGAGTCAGTGCACAATGCTCTCAAACCTGAAACAAACTGCAGTGCTACTGAAATGGCACATAGACCAAAAGTACCAGAAATACCAGTGGGGACCACAGATGGATGTGATCCCAGCCAGTTACAAGGGCTCTACCCTGTTTCTTGCCACCCGTGGTCCACAAGCAGGCTCTAGGGAGGATGGTGGTGCCTCTGGAGGCCTGGCTCTTACCTGATCAAGCAACAGCTGAGCCAGATCAGGCTGACTGTCCTTCAGTTCGTTAAGCTTCTTAATCAGAGCATGTCTGTAACAGTGAGAGAGAGCAACTCTGAGATGTGGCATCTTYTGGACACATGAAAAATTTCTAGCAGCTAAGCCAAGGTGGGACAGAAAAGGTAAAGGYTCTACCTGAAGGCCACAACAGCTCCTGTTTCCCTGCTTCTCTTCTGGTAGCTTCTCTCCTCCCTTCCAGCCTGACTCTATAACCCTCCTGGCCCTCAGAAGGCTGGACACAGTGTGTGTGGTGGCTCACATCCACCAGTCCATGCAGCCTCACATACCAAGGCACTGCAGCACACACTGCACTTTATGGGGAGAGCTCAGCTAATTTGGGGCCTTATATTGTCTCCTCTCTGCCTCTAGCCCAGCAGACCTGCAGTGCCCGGGTCCTTAGAACTGGTATCTCTCCCCCTTACCCTGTGTTGATCTCCAGGGTGGGCTGCAGGAGCTGGGCACGCTCCTCTTGGGTCTTAGCCAGCTGCTGCATGCGAAGAAAGTGTCGGGCTGCCCCCATCTCAAGAACAGTGATCATGGCAGGGTGGGTGTCCAGTCGTGTAGTCACCTGGGGCAAGAACAGTAATCAGTGCTGAGATGGAGAGTTTGGKGTCTCCTCAGCCCAGATCCACCCCATGCTCCTGCACAACTCATCCCCACTCCGCAAGTGCTGCCTGAACAGACAAAAAAGCTGGGCTCCCAAAYGGCTCCTTTGATCCACAGGCTCCAGCTCGCAGCTGGACCCAAAGCACTGCCTGCCCATGAGCCTCACTAGTCCACAGGCAAGACCATCACCAGTCTGTTCTTACGATAACCTGAGCATGAAATAGAAAAATGGGCTCTGCTCATTACACATTAATATGTGGCTCTTCCTGCTGGCAGGCTGACTGCACTAGTGACAGAAATTCATGTCATTTACTGAAAGGAAGCACAGAACAGAATTATTTCTCTCAGGATTCAAAGAAAAATCTGTAGCAGTATCTGAATCCCCRAACAGCTATCCTCTTTTTTCCCCTAGGTTATGATCTACATGAATCTTCTGTACTTTGTTAACCAGGCACAGAATATACTTACCTTAACACCAGTGATTCGAGAGCCTAAGGCATTTCGCATCCAGGCCATCAGATCCTCGGCCTCCTTCTCTGTCAGACGTTCTGCAACTGGAAGCAGAAAGAGGGCACATCTGAGTCTGCATCTACTGCGTAGCAACGGACCGCAAGGCTTTGCTCTTGAGGAACAGAGCTGTCCAGTTCACACTGCCGTTTAGCTGTTCTCTTGCAGAAATGGAAACGCRGTACTCGGCACACACCCACTTCATGCCCTAAACCCACGCCGTCCCAAACTGTCCCATACCCAGAGAGGGAAGTCTCATTCTCCATCAGTGCCTGCCTCCATCTGTCGGAGTACAAAGCATGTGCGTGTTCTTAAAACTTAAATCACAAGAATTCAATAAATGACATTCCCTTTGTTTAAATGAGCAAATTGTTTGAACTTTTATCTACAGCAGCATTTGGGATGAAAGGGATCCGCAAGAACTGCAAGGTGCCTCAGAGCATGAGAACGGCTGGATGGAAATGAGTGCTCTGCCTTGCAGCCCCAGGAACAGCCAGAGTGCTGAAGGAGGTACACGCTCACTGGCCGACCTACACAGGCAGGGCTGCGCATGGCAGGAAGGGCGAGGGAACCTTATGGTACCTGGGCGGCTCTCCTCAAACTTCTCTTCCTTATAGTGATCAACAACGATATCTGTCTCCACCGAGATCAGCTTTTTCTTGTCAAACTCCCGAAGGTGTAAGAGTGTCAGCTCATCAAATTGCTCATAGCAAAACAGGACCTGTGCCGAAAAAGCAGACAATAACACGTTGGCTGGGACATAACAGCACTTTCTTCTTCAAGGGGCATCTCTGTACCATACACCAAGAACATCACAAGGGAAATTAGCAAGTTCATCCCACAGTGACTACTGCTCACAAGAGAACAGACTGCAGGAATCCAGAGTAGGCTCTCTGACCCTCTATCATCCTCTTATGGCAGCCACCAGCTGACAGCACCCAGAGACTTTTAGCACTGCAAAAATCATCATCTGTGGCAGGGCAGCACTGAAAGTCCTGTTGCTATTGGATACAGTTTCTCCACGGGAGCACAGGAAACATGTCCTGCATGAATAAATCCTTTTGAGTCCCTGCTCAGGGCCCCAAAGGAAAGCAGACTTTTGGAGGGCTTCGCTAACATGAGCTGGCAGGCCTACAGCTAGACAAGTCCTGCTGCCCCGGGAGAGGTGAGAACAAGCACTGACTGCAGTCCTGAAAGACCCACCTTCCCAGCACAGGAGACCTCTAACTCTGTTGCCAGCACTGCAGAGCAGGAGCCCTGGTCTGGGGTTAGAGAAAAGGTATTAATCAGATGTCAAGACTAGCAGAACCATCTGGTTGTCTGTACATGTATGAACCTGCCTGCCCAGGTCCTTCCTGGCCTCACGCTGCAGTAGTCAGACTGAGTGGAGACAGACGGCAGCCCAGGCAAACACTGCCGTTCCTCTACAGCAGGTGGGGATGATCACAGATCACATTGCCCTGCCCAGCTCCAAAATCCAGGTGAGCGCCAATGCAGCAGGCTTAGAGTGTCCCTTTGGCCATGGCACATTGCTCACCCACCTCCATGTCCTTTTTCTTCATGGCCTCAAAATACGGGGAATGCTCGGCAAGCTGCCGGTTGGGCGCGCACAGGTAGTAGATGTTCCTGCTCCCTGCCTTCATGCGGGAGGCGTACTCAGTGAGGCTGGTCAGCTGGCCTGCAGGCAGGTTGGACGATTCATAACGCAGCAGCTTCGCTATGTCCTCCTGGAAGAGAAGTACCCTGTGAGCTCAGCACAGGTAACTACAGCTCTGCCTGACCACTCCAACCCTCTGAGATCTCTTTGTAACATCCAGGCCTGTTTGCAGTTTGTACTGTGGCAGAAAGGCTCAGGGGATTCTACCGATTTCCTCTTTTCCTGCTCCACATATTAAAGGGGCAGAAGAGTGACCTAGCTAGGACGAGGGCCAAGCAGACCTGGAAGGGGAAACCAGCCAGAAGACAACAGTAGGGAAAAATCCTGCTTTATAGCCTGTTGTAGTTTGTATTTTATCCATGAGGGCTGGCAACAGAGTGTGGACGGAGACGGCAGAATGTTTCAAACAGAGTGGGAAGCAACATCTAGTCAGAAYAGCACCTTCTTAGAGTCAGAGATAGAGAAGGGCACATCAGAGATTCTGTAGGTCTTGTTAGACTCAGGAACAAGAGTCACAGGCACACAGGAAGATTCACAGAAAAGTAGCAGCCTTCCTCATCCCAGGTCATGGTCAGAGCTAATATTCTTTCCCATCAGCTGCAGCCCTTCAGGACACCTGGTACCTTGACATCCTGCTCAGCTATGGTGACAATCCCCTCTCTCATGAACAGCCCATAGTCTTCAAAGAATTTGGCATATTTCTCAGGGTCCTTCTTGCTCTGGTCGAGGAAAAACTTGATCAACCTCTTCTGCAAAACATCTCGGAGCTTCCTGCAACAAGAACAAGCCTTTCTAAAGATGGCTGCCAGACCAGGACAAGAGCTTTTAGATGAACATTTCTCTTCTGTGCAACATTTCAGTGATGTGTTTGCTACACACATGCTCAAAGGAGAAATTCCAGGGCCACTCCAGAGCCAGTGTCTTCTTTCCCCTGTAGCTCTACATCTGTTCTCATTTCAGTCAAGAGCAACTCTTGAGCTGAAAAGATACCTAGGGCTGTGGTACAAAGATATTGCTGAGGTGTAGGTCTTCAACAACTCTAGCAACTCAGTGATGCTGCAATTCACAAACAACCGGGCTCCAGGCATTCAGGTCAGTCCCATAACTACCCCTAAATGTGGAAAGGAAGCAGCCATAAAGGGCTTATGCTGGGAGGGAATCCTTTCTGAAGGATTAAAAAAAAATCAATGAAGGACCAGAATCATTTTGATAACTACAGTGAAGCTCAAGACATTTTACCAACTGTAGAATACAAAGTTAAACATCAAAATCTACCAAGATAGCAGTACCAATGCTAAGGAGTAAGAGCCTACCTGTATCCTTTCCTCAAATTCCACTGACAAGTATTTAAGAGGGGACTTGAAGAACAAAAATGTACGGATAAACCAATGCCAGATCTAAGGGATTCTTAGAGGAGACTGGGCTGTCCACACACAACTTCCCTGGGCTTCAGAACCTAACAAAAACCCTGCTGGCTGGCACTTAGGTTCTGACAARTGCATGTGTGAGCACATCACAGCCAAGATGCTGTTTGAAGATATGTGCATAAATACATGGTGACAGGTAAGTATGGACCAGCTTCCTAGTATTGACAGCTGACTTGCTGTTTGGTTTTACTTTCCACACCACTCGGTGGTGGAGCTCAGATGCTTTAAATAGCAAATCCGTTGTGACTGCTGTTGACCAGAGATGYTGGAAGGCAGCCCAGGGTTTGAATGCACATGGCCCAAGGAGGCAGCAAACTGTGTGACACAGCACACTGCTTCCACATCTCGAGATGTGACCAACAAGGCTGAGAAATAACTCACTTTGCAGACCACAGAAGTTCTCAAGGATGGAAATTCTACAGCTCCCATGCCAGGACCCTCCAGGCCCTTCCAGCTATCCCACAATGTCCCTCTGTCAGCCAGCAACAAGCCAAAGGAGCCATACCAAYGCACAGGGTCTAACCACCTCTTGCTTACCTGATAAGGGCACTCTCCTGCAGCAGCTCCCTGCTGAGGTTCAGGGGTATATCCTCACTGTCCACAACACCTAGAATACAGAGCAACCTCTGAGCAAGGAGACAGACATGAATGCCAGCTCAGGAAGGCAGCACCTCACTTCACCCCCACGGAAGTCATGCTTCACAGACCTGCTCCCACCACAYACCTCTAAGAAAACGCAGCCATTTAGGCAGAATGTCTGCAGCTTTGGTTTGGATGAGAATTTTGCGGCTGTAGAGGGCAACGCCGGAGCCCAGTTCTCTGCTGATGTCAAACATGGATGGTTTCTGCAGGAGCAAGAGACAAAAAGGTAACACCAGCATTGTGCAGGGTGCCCAGCCATGCTGCTGCTACTGGTGTGGCTGCACTAGCTGACCAGGGAACACTGTGGTCTTCACTACCACTGCTGAATCCCATCAGAGGTGAAATCTTGGCTATGTTCCCTAGTGGACTTATCTGAGCTACCTCCTGTTCTGGTCATGGCTCAGTACCCCATCATTATCCTGTGACACCCACGCCACTGCAGAAATGCCACACTGGACATTCYCCCTTGCAATTCTGCAGCCTCAGCTGCCTCCTTTCCCTAAGGAGCTCTCTCATCCTCTCCTATCCAGAAGAAGTGGGCAGATGTCCCACTACTCCATGCACAGAATGACATGTACCTGGTCAGGCACGTAGAAGATGCTGCGGATGTTGAGGGGAGCATCAGTCTTGTAGTGCAGGATGTAGCGGGGCTTGTCATAAGCCTGTGCTATGAAGCGGTAGAATTCCTCATGCTGCCATTCGCCAATGTCCTTGGGGTCCAGCATCCAGAGTGCCTGTGAAGGAGCAGGGAGACGCATTCTCATCAGCACTCACACCACCATCAGCCTCATAGCACAGGGTGCTTCTTTCTGAAGTTTTACTTTTCCTCCAGGGCCCYGGAGTGAGGAAATACCATCTCTCAAACAGACGCACACCCCCTGTCAGCAGCACAGGGGGAATGGATTACAGTTCAGGCACACTACCACAGACTAACAAAGTACTGATCTCTCAGTACTGATCTCTGGTCACCTGCCATGCAGGTACTCTTGTCCTGCAGCATACATGAGATAAGGCACCTTTTTTTAGCTCAAAACAAAAGAGATTTGGCTAACCTCCATTACCTCACACTTGCCAAGGGCCGAGAGCATCCTGGATAGTTACCACAGCTCAGCTGACTGGTATTAATGTGGCCAAGGCTCTCAATGCTCTGACCAACAAGGAAAAAAAAAATGGAAGTTTAAATGGAGTCTGTCCCAACCTGCCTGCCTCTCTCATGGAGGCCACCATCCTGCCACAAGGTCAGCTGAGTGCTTGTGGAGCAGCTTCTGGATTACTGCTGTTTTCTTGTGATTTATTTTGGAGAAGTTCAGGACATGCTTCATGAGCCACTTGGCCATCCCTGCTGCAGGGTCAGCAAGTACTTCAGCAGTACAGTACAGTTTCACACATCAATATATGACTAGATCTGTGTGCCGTGTTCTCCACCTGCTGCTGCTCTATGAGCAGGGCATAAACCCCAGGAATGCCCAACACCCTGTGGAGCATTCAGCCCATGCTCATATCGCAATTACAATTTCAGTACATGAGCAAAAGATTAGTATCTAGCAAAGCCGTGGGAGGTTCTGCCCATTTAACAAGCATTGGGACCCAGCAGGAAACATGAGGAAAAATCTCATGTTTCCTGCTGGGTGAAGCCCATCACACTTACCCTTATGCTCTCTGCCAGTGCAGCCCTAAGGAGCAATGGGAAGAGCCAGCAGTGGCAGTGAGAGCAGCCATCCCACTCTGTCCCTACCACTCCAAGGAATTCAGGGCTCTGCCAGCCCTGCAGGGCTGCTGTATTCCTCAAAGCTATTCTTGCCTAAAAGCCTCATTCCAGAAGCACTTCTGTAACATTTCCAGCATATGCAAGTGTCCTGGAGGGTTTGCAGGATCACAGTAGGATTCAACTACGTTCTGAGGTACTTTGTAACAGCTGCTGTTAGGTAAAGTGCTGCTTTCCCAGAGGCTTACTTGTAGCTACAGTTATCACAGTTAGATAGGAAAAGCCTCTAACTCCACAATGTCAGCTACATGGCAAGTATTCAAGAGCTTATCTAGGAAAATCCACACCGGGGATCTAACTACAGCTCTGTTTATAGTAAATTGATGTTGATGTCTGGAAAAATGGAAAAAYAAAATCCTGGATAAAGAAAAGGCCTGAAATGGGGCACAAAGAGAATCAAGCTGTTGCCACATCCCAAAGGAAAACTGACTTTCTGATAAAATGATACAGGTACATGATACTATTAAGAGCATTTCAACCCTCACTCTGGTACTTCTCTTCTCCAGGGAGTCTGTTCTACTGATCGTCAGGTAGGAAGAACAAACAGCTGTCTAAATCTATTTCTGGATTTGTAAAACTTAAGGCACATAGTTAGAAAGTCTTTGAAATACAACCATTACTATTGCAGGAATCCAAATAAATATCAGTGACTAATAACACCAATTATAGAACCTTAAATATATTAATATGATAATACATGTAAGTATAGTCTTGAAAGCTTGTAGGTTCAGGGCAACATTCCAGGAAAACAAACAAACAAATACCTTCCATCTGCTCTCTTAGGTGAGGAAGATTTAACCAACCAAATCAAGGTACCAGAAAAGGAGATGCTAGAGGAAAATGATTCATAGATTTATTTATTTAAAGGTAACTAATTTCACCAAGTAGATACTTGCAATCAGGCTGAGAATTTCTGACTAAAGTGKATCTGGCTGCTATATCATTTAAGTGGTCAGAAAATGCCAGAACCAAGCAGTGTTCAACTAAGAGCTATGAATAAAATCAGGCTGTGAGTTGTGCCACTAACAAAACCAAGCATGCCCTGGTATTTACTATTCCATACCAACGGAGAGAAAGAACTGCAGCAAGAGGTGTCAGCAGACCAGCAATGTGAGCAGTCCCTACATCACTAATGTGTCCTTTGCTTAAACAGTTAAAATAAGAATTACAAAGTACTGAGATAATCATTCTGATTAAGGGAAAATTCACGAGGTACCTGAAAAGAAAAACTGATTTGGTAATCRGGCAAGAATTCTCCAACAAATTCAAACAGGCAGTACTTCTGCCAGATTGTCTCCTCTTACTCTAATTACCTTATCTTACCTACTACAGGTTTTATGATATCCTAGATAGTCCTTCCTGATCACCAGAGAAAGACAGCAGCTTTATTCTGTTTCCTTGTCTGCTGACTCTGGTGGAGGTTTACAGTGGTTTACCTCCATGAGTGGCCCTCAGGCTCACCTGCAATGTGTTAATTCGTCTCCCATTGAGGTACAGCGGGAAGCTGATGAAGTTGCTGTATTTTGTCACCACCTCTGGAATGGAAAGGAGACGTGCAAGAGTCACATTTTGAAAACAAGAGAGAACAAATTTCTTTGTTAACAGCAGATGAAATGTGCCTCGAGAGAAAAACACTAACTACACCTCCCAGTCCTGGGCAACCAAAAGACTTTACGCAGCCTCTCAGCAGACAACAACATTTCCTTGCTCTGCTCACCTTTGACTCGGTCCTCATTTGCAAACTCCTTGCAGTCTTCTTTGAGATGTATAATAATCTTAGTCCCAGTTCTGACACCAGATGCTTCTGCAATCTCAAACACTCCTGAACTAGGGTTAGAAACAGACACATCAGCTTGTGCCTCAGATGTGATGTGAAATGAAAATACTTTATTAAACCAACAGCACTTCATAGSCAAAAAGAAGACAAAAAACTTGGATGCCTGAATGCCGTCTGTGTCTTTGAGAACCTCCCAAAACATGCAGCTCTCTCCGCTACAGAGACTCTAGATCYCAGGACACACTGTTCCACAGGGACGCCAATGGCTTCTACAGAAAAGGAACTTAGCCTCAGATCAGCCAGGTTGTGTGGGCCTAACCTGTCATTTCCTGCGGTGACCGTAACACTCAAGTCTTCCGTATTTCCCCTTAATGAGTCTTTGACTTGTTTGTGGGCTCCTCTTCATATGTGTTTCCACTGGACAGCAGTAACTTGTTACAATGAAAAGCAGCTGTGCTCTGCTAAAGACAGCCCATTCTGAATGACCATTCCTACCCTATCTCTAAACGAATGCCATATGGAGATCAAACACTGGTGAGAGCCTCGACCCAGGGAAGAGACAGAGGCCACGACAACAGACAGGCCCTCAAAGGGTGCAGCTGTACAGACTGCAGTACCCAGCAGCTTATTTGTGCCTCAAGACAGTCTGATGTCTCAAGGACAAGATGCTGTTTCAAGAATTTAAATAATTAGACTAAAGAAATAGCAACTAAAGAATTAAAATTTGTCTCTCTAGTTTGGGGCACTGATAGGGTGACTGCCTGCCAGCAGGGAAGGAACAGGAGAGGCAGGTACTGCCTTTATGTATAACACGCCTGCTCTRACAAGGCAATCTGATCTCTGTGGCTGTCCACCCTGGCACATCTGGCCATGCTTTGCTGTTACATGTAATCTGAACGGGAACTAAACCGGTAAGCCCAGTTATGAAAGATCACGCAAGCCCACAAGCCCTGTCTTGCTTTGCACAGCTTCCAGTCCATGCCTGGTCTGGACACAGACCCCATAACCTTCTATTCCGTTCTGCAAACTCTTACCCATCTGAAGACCAGTGGTAGCCTGGGCTCCCAGGTTCTGCAGACTGCGAAAACACCTCCACCTTATCGGCCACCATGAAGACTGAGTAGAAACCTACTCCAAACTGGCCAATGATTTTACTAGTGGCTTCAGCCTGGTTCTGCAGAGCATCCAGAAATGCCTGGAGGGACAAAGAATGTGACATATACAGGTGCACAGTGCCATCGAGTACGACTGGGAGGCTGTAACCCATCCTCCAGCTGGGCTCCTACAACTCAGCGCTGTAATCCTACACCTCCTGTGTCAGTGCTCTGAAGAGGGTGCCTAAGGAAAAGGGTTTCTCCCACAGGGAGGTGATGGCACCTTTGGAAAATGGGAGCACCACGTAGGGCAATACTTACCTGCAGTTAGCAGTAAAGGAAAAAGAGTAAAGGCTCAGTCAATCAGGAGGAGACAATCTTAGAATGGTGACTCCAGAGGTGAAAAGAAATCAGGTAAATRTGTATGACAGCTTGCCAGCCTGAGGACACAGCTGCTGTCCTCCCAGACAGAGGCTGTGAATGCCAGCAGAGCATTTGCCCCTCCAAAACAACAGCTTGGAGGGAAAAACATTTACTTTTGGGAGTGAGGGCAGCCAGGTGCAGCAGCATGACACACAGGGCCCATTAGTGCTGCTTCGGCACCACAGGCCTCCCATAGCACACAGCAGAGACCATTAAGAGCAAGAAGACACCAACAGTAGGTTTCATCTTCCAAGAGGAGTATAATTTCACAACTGGGCTAGGGGCCAAGGGAAGAAAAAGTATAAGAAACCACTGGGAATACAAAAGTGACTGTAATTTGAGAAGATTCTTCTAAGGGGACAGAAGAGGTGCCTCATCCCAAGTTACCTTTGAGCCTGATCGAGCGATGGTACCAAGGTTAGAAACAAGCTCTTCCTGGGTCATCCCAATACCTGTGTCCTGAAAAGAAACAGCAAATTTTAGCTGAAATACCTGCATTGCTCTGGTAATCAGTGCCAACTAACTTCTGTCTCTGACTCCCCCTCTCACCCAGCCACTTAAATAGTAAATGCAACAGCAGACTTCCAGCTGTGACTCACTTCAACACCTGGTCAAGATAGTGGACTCCAAAGGCACACAGCTCTACGGGGCAGCCACAGCTGTCTTGTGGCTATAAGCCACCAGGAAGTTTAGAGACAGTTCTATCCATAAACAAGTAAAAAGGGGAGTAAGAGATAGTAAGTGGAAAAGCCCCCTATTTCCAATTTTCAGATAGGGAACCGATTCCCTCACTCTAAGAATCAGTGGTGGAGCAGGGAATCCCTTTACTTATCTGCATCTACTGTCAATCTTTTGCTGTCTCCCCTCCCCCAGAATTATGCTCCACAAAACTGGAGTATGACGCTGTCAGCACCCACGTTCCCGAGCATGGGAGCTCAGTACCTAATGCCTGTGGGAAGAGTCTAACCCCAGCTGGACCTATATTGCACAGGCCACACCTCMAGGCGCTCAGTCCAGGCTATGAACGCACACAGCTTGCTGTTGTCCCCAGTTTCAATCTAGATTTGTACTCTTGCATGCAGATAATGATTCCCTGCTGCCAGTGCATGCCTCTCAGGCAGCAAACCCTAAGGCACCACGCAGGAAAGGCTGTGGCATAGCTCAGACTTGGCTGCAACTTCAGTTGTTGCCACAACACCTTTGGATGACCCTCATGGATAACACAGCAAAACYCAGTTAGAAACTGCCACCCTCTCATACAGAACCGCAATGTGAATCCTTCCTGCTCTCAGTCCAATGTGTTTTCAGACTTGCTCCACACGTATCTTCCAGGAAAGCAAAGCACAAAGCACAGGCTAAGGCTCTTGGGATGCCATTCTCCAGAAGCAAGTTATTCCCCCTCTCAAACTCCAGCAACTTCTCTACCTGGCACAAACATCCCGAGAAGCTGCTCAGACAGGTTTTCTGAGCCACTATTGAAGGCAGCAGCATTACAACTACCCAGCTGAAAGGTGATTCTTCTTCAGCTGAAGAGTTCAGTAATAGTCAAGTATCTGTGAGCACAGTTATCAAAGCTGAGAGCAAGAGTCAGCAAAATGAGCCAGAGTGGAGCTGACTGCTGTGAGATGGCTGGGAGGAGGGATGCCAGAGTGATTTCTGGCACAGCACATCCCTACCACCCATGTGGTGCATTTAGCAGGCTTATTACTAGTAAAGCAAGACAGCATAATTAATGCTAGTACAGTTTTTTAATCCAGTGTTTAACTACACTGAACAATCAAACTATGGTCAACTCATGAAGCTACTGACTGAGGAGCTCTGTGGGTCATTTGGTGATACTCTTCTCTGCATCTGCACGACTTGAGTCACAGCACAGCAGCACCTTCCACTTGATTAAAAATGGCAAGGCCAGTCAGTCTTCTTGGCTGAGAAGAGGGAGGAAGCCAGGTAAGATCTCAACAGCRGGAGATGAAAAGCCAGAAAAAACAAACAGGGTATGGCAAAATCTCAAGAATCTGACATGGTCCCTTCCCCCAGGGAGGAAAAGGCCAGAAAGAAAAGTTTTCAGCATCTGGTTCAGGTTTTGTTCATGTGAGACCCTAAGCAGAACTCTCAACTTCTCTGATCCGCTCCTTTTTATAGCGCAGCATGTCATTCCCAAATTCCAGTATGTTAAAAAAATATATCCCTGCCCTGTGAATGTATTTGGCTATTGAATTCAGAACTCCTTGCCAAACTCATTGCAAAACGCTTAAGGACAGYTCCTGGAGACTAGTCTGAGGAGCGTGAATCACAACGAACAAAGAGAGCACGGCTCAAAACACTCTCCTTCCTTCCCCCCTACAGCGCTGAGCTGCTATCAGGAAGGCGGAAAGCATACTTTTAAGTGGCTGACCGAAGATCCTGGCAAAGCAGACGTYTCCTACTGCAGGAAAACACCTGGGTGTGCTGAGATGAAAACGCCACCAAGATTCAAACGGCTCTCGCGGCTCACACTGTGTCCTGCGGCTGGCCTTCGCCCTGCGTTTCTCGCCTCTCCGCGCCAGATGGTGCTGCGCCCGGAACAGGGACCTCCGGAACACCGCGCCGGCCACGGCCGCGGCGGGGAGGTGGGAGCTCGGCGACGGAAGGCCCGCGGAAGGAGAGCCTCGGGACTAAGCTGGCGCAAGCGCCAGGAACGCAAGCTCCATAAGATCCAAGGAAGGAACTGACGGGACTTCCACGCCCCTTCTCGGGCAGCAGCGCGCGCTCTGCGCTGCGCGGGCCGCTGCTCGGTCTCCAAGAGCCTTCACCAGCAGCAACYGCACGATCACACAACGCTTTACGCTTCCTAGCTGTGATCGGCCAGCGTTACTGCAAGGCCTGCTGTTGCTCCACCACCACCACTACAACTTCACTTCCGCTGTAGAAAGTTTCCAAGCCTCCCTACAGCCCACCGGAGAAGTTTTAAGAGTCTGAGAACAGCCGCGGTAGAATTCTTCTAAAGAAGATCAAACAAACTGGACAAGGGCTTTTCCAAATCACAAGACGCGAGGGATATGTTCAAAGTGTCCAATGCTACTCCACAGCTTTGCAGTGCAGGAGAAATCCGCTGCATAGCATGAAACAAAATTCACTGCACTGACACTTTGTTTACTGAAGGCTAATTTCCACTCACTGGGCTGAATTTTTCTTCTGGGACTTCTTAGGATACACAGCAAACAGCCTGCCTCTGAATCACCCCTCATACAGCCCCGTCCCTCTGCAAGACAACGCAGCAGGCTAGAGACCTTCACCCCAGTCCTCTAAGGGACCTTCAAGATTACCTTCAAGAAACCACCAGGTTTCACACACACACTGTTTGCGCAGCAGAGCACAAGACACCTACAACTTTAAGCACTACAGCCATGCTTGTTAAATTACACATCTAAACATAGCAACATTTCTGCTGAAGAAACAGCAGCTGAGCACTGTTTTTTTAATCAGTTTTTTGTGTAGAGACTTCACAGATACAAAACCTGCTGTTAAACTGCACAGGACCTTTGTGCTTTCTCCGCACTTTGCTCTAACCTTTGTGTGGGGGGGTGGTGCTGAAGTTTGCAAACAGAAAAAGTTCTGTGTGTAGCGACAGCTGGATAGCTGGCATATGGTATTTCAAGGCTCCCAACATGAAGTGCTTTGTGTTTGCTTTGCAGCCCTGAGGACCTCTACCCTCCTTGAAAGAGAGAAATGAACACCTCCAGCTCCGCTGTCTGCCTCATCAAGTCAGTCAGTCCACAGGTCTCATATTCACATGTACTCTTCAGTAAAGCAGACACAAACGGCGCATGATTACAACAACAAATCTAGTTTACATCAACAAATTGCTTTAACTGATAAACAAGAAGCTAGGTACAGTAACATTTTCTTTGCTCATTATGTGGGTCCAACTYGAAGTACTGCAGAACTCGTTACACCAATGATCCATTAACCAAACACCAGCTGGCTGCTGCCATTACCACTACATCTGAAAGAATGCCYGAGTCAGGGATACACTTCAGAGCTACTGCGCCTTTCATTTTGCTTTATGGCAAAACATTTATTTCGGTGAAAATCCTGACAGCGTATCAGAAGAACGCTAGCTGCATTACACAACAAGGACACGCTGCTTTCACCAAACTGTAAGGTAATAAAGGCCCAGAATTTCTGATTAGCAAATGCTGTCCACTTAATTTAAACGTCTTGCTTCAAGTGACTTAAGATTAACAAGGCCAGGACAACAGCTACACTAACACAGAGTTCTGGTTTAGTACCCACATCATYCCTGCAGCAGCAATAAGCAGACGAAAAAGCATAACAAAACTGATGCACACAGATACAGTAATCTCGGCCTAATACCTAAAAGCTGCCGAGAGCAGAGTGCCTGAGGTTTTGTTTCCTTTCCAGTACCCGCTGCTAACATTATCTACAATTCTGAGCATTGCTACAGGCTCAGTCTCTATCCATCCAAGTCTAAATACCCAGTGTTCAGAAAATACTTCTTATCCATTTTGATTTTCCCATTTTTAAATGTGACTGGCTCTTATTCTGGCATGAAGAAGAAGAAAAAAGATCTTGCACTCCTTTCTGTAGGAAACAGATTATTTTAGATATATTTTTATCCCTYGTTCTCTAGCTTATTTGTTAAAGAYGATGTGACAACTGAGAGCTTTAACCCACCCCTGCAATCCGTGGCACCCTTCTATAAGCTTAATTCTCGTCCAAGTGCAGACAGCTTTACCCCTCTACTTGCACTATTCCCCATCTCCCGCTCCACTGCTTCCTCGAGCCCAAGTGGCAGATGGATGCTGCAATGCTGCACGCAGCTCGGGAACATAAGCCTCTCTGCTACAGCGCAGTAGCACACGCCAACTGCCAGGACACGACCCAGCTTTCTGCCTCGGTGGATGTGTGGCTGCACCTGCCCTGAACTGCTAAAGCCCAAAGATCTCAGTCCCTTATGAGAGCCTGAGGAACCTGGTCTCTGCTGCAGACGGTTTACAACTCACAGGCCACGAAAGATCTGCTT
The DNA here is from genome assembly GCF_003343005.1 of Rhea americana. Taxonomy (NCBI): domain Eukaryota; kingdom Metazoa; phylum Chordata; class Aves; order Rheiformes; family Rheidae; genus Rhea; species Rhea americana. Next base: position 286,177 of record NW_028186374.1, on the reverse strand, counting down.
AGTGATGCAGGGAGTTGTTGCAAGGAGGAGTGATGTTTGCAGACATTTTAACTCCTCCCAAACACAGCAAACTTGTTATTGCGGGCTTTGCAAACACTGCCTTTGGATGGCTGCAACAGCGAGAAGAAAGCCCAGCACAGGAAACTGAGCAGGCCCAAACTGAAACAATGACGCAGCTCAGCCATGTTACAAGCTGTATTTGCCATCCCTTGCCCAGAAGTCAGTATTAGCTTTGTGGCCATTTTAAACAGTTTTCTCTAAACTGCTAGCATTGCCTTAGCCCTAAATCAAGCATCAGTCAATGAGTATTCCTCTAGCCCCCAAGCTCACACAAACACACGGGTATTGCCAAACACAGCACCGCATAGGAGCTGCGTAGCAGCAACTCCTGGACTGCAYCACAGCCAAGGGCCTGTCACCAGCTGGCCCCAGGAAGCCTCATGCAGGTGAAGAGGTAGAGCTCTGTGGCCACAGGGCTTTGGTCAGCTGTGTGGGATGCTCTTTTCCCRCCTCACAGGGTCCAAAAAATGTCCATAAAGCCTCAGGGCTCTGCAGATCTTTCCTCACTGAAAATACACCCCTAACATTTTCAAACAGATTTGCTTAAGAGAGTTGAGCCTGCTGGCTGTAGTGGCTACCAGATGAAGCTGTCCTAGAAAAAAATGAGGCAGTTCTCAAAAGGGTGGAGGACATTGTGGAATTTGCCAAAACAGGGCTTTGGTGAAGGCACAGAGGTGGTGTAATCTGGCAGACTACACAGTGAACTCCCAGCACTGGAAGACCTGACTTCCCATTCCCTCTTAGCAGATACAACGCTTGACTACGTTTAGGTAGGATATCCCTGAATGAGGACATTATAGAATCATACTGTGCTTATGACCAAAATTTGGTCCTGATAGAGATGAGAGCACAAGTGCAGTCACTTAACAAAGATGAATGTTGCCCTTTACTGGAGCTAATCTCCAAGCAGATAACATGGGTAAAGCCCCGGCGATGTACATGTTACGAAAGCCATCACACATTACAGACTTGCGGTTTCTCAGCTGGTGAGATACAGAGAGATGCTACAGTATTTGGAAGGAGAGGGGAGAGTCCAGTAGATCCAGGGTAACATCAAGATCTGAGGACAAGGACTTAGAGGGCAAGGTGAGACAACGGAGTCTTTCTAGAAAAAAATGGRGCAGTACTGCTGCAGATCACAGATCAGGGGCCTGCTGCTTCTGTTTTAGGGAGTCCTAGTGGGTGCAAAAAATAAAGGAGTTACTAAGGGACATGTCCATCTGTGCCTCAGTCATTCCTGCAGGTTGCCTGCAGGGGCAAAGTGCACCTTTGCATTCCTGAATAGTGGGGAAATGTTGTGAACAAGGCTTGCTCAGAGCAATCGTCATATTCAGGACATTTTTTCCAAGTGGTTAAAAATAAACCCTTCACTGGAGGTAAGGAGCTTTAGGCACTACTGAGAAGGCAAACCTATTAAGAGAGATCGGAGCAGCACTGTTCTCTCGCCCTTCCCAGAGCACAGAATTGCTGCAGTTAATGGCTTGCTAGTTAAGATTCATTTAGGCGCATTAGAGACATACAGATAACCAGGTAGGGGTATATAAAAACAYGAATCCCTAACCGAGCTAATCGGGTATAACATCAAATTCACTCCACCTGCAAGGTGGGCACTGAAGTCTCTCAACCAAATTGGCAAAGAAGGGAGCAGTTTCCACAATGATGGGATACRAGTTACGTTTTGTTAGGGTCGGGGCCTACCTGTCCACTATAATCCCAAAAGGGAAAGACATGAGCAATACAGGAACAACATTCAGCCTTGGTCCAAGCAAGAGCTCATTAAAGAACCAGTGTTATACAGCAGYTGGAAAAATGCAATAGTCAGGTGTGATAGGAATAGCAAAGTCTCTGCGTTACRATTTGAGAATCTTTGTGTTGATAACTGTGTTGCCCGTTGACGATCACTAACTTCCCCATGGCAACCGCAGCTGCTTGTTCTGCAGAGAAACAGAAGGATAAAATAACTGAGCAGTCTCTAACAGTAAGCGCTTTCGTCCCATGTGGAAAATCAGATCACGTGCTTTGTCTGTGCCTCATCTCCTTCCCTAGGCCTGCTACGGTCTCCCTTCACTCACACTGCCGCCTGCCCCATTCTCCACTCTCCTGAGAACRGTACGAAGCTACCCTCTCAGGGCTGACACCAGTCCAGGAGGAAAGTTACCAGTTCCCCTTATTTGCATTAGCATCTTTGCCAAGAAAAGACCAAAACCGAGCCTCAGTCTTCCTCCTAGACAACAGCCAAGAACAAAAACAATCAAACTAGAGAGATAAGGACCATGTCCACCTTCCCTCATCACACTTTGAGGCCCACAGTTGAACATGTCTGCACTGACTATCTCTCCCATTAAAGCTTTTTATCATCAGCAGGGAGCGATYAAAACCAGCACTGCACTTGCTACTAAAGCAGAAAGGAGGACAGACAACGCTGTGCTACAGTACTGTCATGATCTATAGTCCCATGTGTATGTTAGGGCAGAGTCTCAGCACCAGCTGAGGTCTTGGTCTGTCCTGAAGCACAAGGGGATAAGAAGAGTCAGCAAGGGGAGATTCTTGTCACCTGAGCATCTCTCGGTGACCAAGGTGACAGGGAAGGTCTGTCTGGTACCATGTAAGATCTCAAAATTAAAGAGGGGAGAGGATGCTCATCCAAAGGCCAGGACAAAGCCCACCTCTCAACTTTTCCACTACTCAGAGACGCACACCTAACCTGGGAAGTGCACCAGACAAYGCACTGAGAGAAAAGCTACCGGGAGTTCCTGACAGGGAAGGGAGAAGCAGAGAATTTTCCTAYGGGGAGAAATGAGAAGCAGATAAACTGGTGCCATCTCATCAAAGCAGCCTGAGGTTACAACCTTCATGAACTGGAGTGTAACAGAGGACAGAACACTTCTTCAAGCAGGCCTAGGAATCAAACAGACCTGCACTGCTACTCAGTTTCCACTAAACCTCTGTGGGACAACAGCTAGTGGCAAGAGCAGCAGGGGATAACATTCTGCTGTTACCAAAGGGAGGTACCTGGATAGTGATGGTTCCCTTTCCAGGGTCCGTCTGCAGATGAATCTCCATCTCTGGCAAGGCCTTCCCTTCTGTCGTAAGCCGATGACGCAGTTTCTCCAGCGCATCGCTGCCATTGGAGATCAGCTCCCGGATAAACACCTGCGGAAGGRAAACAGCCCCACACTGCAGCCTGGCCCTGTCTACTACGCAAGAGTCCCAGAGACCTGGGAACTCATTGCCTACTTATGGACTAATTTTGAACTCATTAGAAAGAAAACTGTGTTTCTCCATTACCTGCCAGGAGAACAGGTTTGTCTGAACTCAACAGTAAAGTGCAGAGGCTCTAAAGACACTCACAGTCATCTGGACATTTTAATAAATTGTTTTCAAGATATATTTTCGAGGTGTCTTAGGAAAACATCATTCAAAGAAGTGTGGGATGTGAGCGGCCCCAGATTTGCTAGGAAAGTGAGCAGGCATTCTCATAGACTGGGCTTAGCCAAGAAGAAGTCTACCAACTTTGGGGCAAGAAGTGGGTGCCCTACCTCCTTCTCCGAGTACAAGGAACGAGCAACAATGTCCAGCAGTTTCTTCGTCTCAGCCTGAAACTCATGTTTGGAGGCTGCACCTACAAAGAAATCACACAAACACCTTTGAGGCACTTCACCAGGGTCCTCTTGGGCAAACTTGCCGTCTTACCATGTGTGCGAGCCTCCCAGTAGTGAAGGCGTGAAGCAGGATGGGACACAGGTAGCTGCAGCTTGTGACAAGAYGACACTGTTTGCATCCCTACCAGGCACTATGCTTTGCCGGGCAGATACTCGGCCTGTCCCTCACCTCCTCGCACACAAACCTCAGGGCAGTCAGAGTGCAGTGTCTGTGTGCTGCTCGCCACCTCTGGGCTGCAGAGCAATCAATAAACCCCTTATTTCTAATGCGTGGCTCCATGCAATTCCTAACCTGTCTTTCAAGTGACTCCTGTGGTTGATGGCCTGCCTTCCATGCTCTTCCATGATTTGCTTTGCAAGGGAACCATCTGCCTGTGTCCTGCTCCGAGGGCTTTTTCAGCCAGCCAGCATTTCTGATGTCCACACAACACCGAGTCTTGAACAGCAAAAGCCAGATTCTCAGATCTCCGTGGAGCAGGCAAGGGAGTGCACAGGCACAGCTACTTTTGTATTTAACTGAATCGCCAAAAATAGAATTTTCCTCTACAAAATATCTCAGCTGAGAGACTATTTGGCCTTTTAAAAACATCATTTCTCATGCTAGAGGCACTACAAAACCCTGAAGCAACACAGGTAAAGCCATGGGGCACGTATCACCTCTGCAATGCCTTGCTGACAAGCACCTACACTCCCTGGTGACAGGGACTAAGCAGGGATGTAGATGGCAGTAGGAGCACAGTGCCCAAACCTACTGGGGGGCTTTACAGACCAGCAGTCTCAGAAGTACCTGACAGAAAAGCCATGGGAGCCCTGAGTTAAGATGCTATTTCTGCCCTCAGACAACAGTGAYTTTGCTTTAAAGCACTTCACCCTGAAGATGCGCAAAGTAATTCATTCTAACTAAAGGGCTGACAACAGGATTCTCATCAGACCTCCATCATCCACARCAATGAACTGTGCAGACACAGCTTGCTTCTAGGACAAAAGTCGCTTTTTAGCAAATTCTGGGGCCTGTGGAGCCTCTACACACAACAGCCAATTGCTAGGCTGGGCCCAGAGATGCACCTTCTTCCCTCAGTCTCAGTGGCCCCATTTCTCAATGAAGGACATTCCRATTTACACGTTCCCGTTTTGGGGAGGTGATGGCGTGTTCACAYGGGAACAGTAACCTGCTGTGCTAGGACGGGATGACGAGTGCCTGYACCTTCTCCAGAGACACAAACACTACCGCAGAGGACTGCAGAGGGCTCACCCTCACTGTCAGGGCAGCTGTACCCAGACAATGCTTCGATATTTTCTTGGATTTACTCGCACCCCAAAGGAGCTCCCACACCTAGCCTGTGCCCACCTTTCACATTCTCCGTGTCGCTGATGATGGTGTGCAGGGGCTCTTCTTCCTTGCTCTCTGCTGTCTGTGTGCTGTACATCCGGCCAGCAAGAATGCTGATGGCAGCAACGTTGTGCCGGAGACTCGGGCAACGGAGTATTTCTCTTTGGAGACATGCTGCTCCTTTTGCTAGAAGACGCAATTCAAGATATTTTAGTATAAATCACAAGTACCAGCAGCAGGAACATTCTATGAAGGTCCCATTTAGGCAATCCTAAGAGGAATTACACTGTCCAAGCAAGAGTTAAGTTCCCTTGCAGTCAAACACTCACCACTTCCCTCAGGTATTGCCTTTACTACAGAAAAAGGGCAGATTGTTACTTTAGACCTTCTCTCCTGAATTAAAATTCTAGCTAGAGGATGACAATCTGCAACTTTTACAATGAATTAGCTGGCAAGGAGGAGGCAGTCTGCAGCTTTCATTGGTGTTATCTGGCTATGCTGAAGACATCAGGGAAGGCTTCACCTCCCACGTTACCCTCAATGAAAATGTAGAAYCCCAAGCAAGCCAGCCTGTACCTCACGGAGATCTCTTTACTGCAAACACAACTTCTCTCAATACTCACCATGAAGCAGGCCTCAAGCCACTAAAATCTACTTTCTTCTGCTCACATTCACCCTGCTGGTATAACRTACTTGCCTGCATATCCAAAAACAACTCCTCTGTGAGTAAGCTGAGCCATAACTTTACAGCAATAAATATTTGGTCCTTGAACATCAGAGCACAGTTAACAGGGCACAAGTTTTAGGTCCTTCAACAAAGCCAGTTCTGGGATAAGCAGCACACGCAGCAATCACTGGGGTGAACGGAAAAGAAGTCACGATATAGCACTASCTCCATAAAGGACTGCGATTCCCACGTCTTCTCCTCCCAGCCCTCACCTCATTGTGCCCAGGTGGACTGAACAGTCTCCTCTCTGCTCCTCTAAAGCCAAACCAGGACACAAACCCGCCATTTACAGCACTACAGAGCCTGTCCAATGCCAGTTACTTGGTGTTACTTGTAAACTGTAGCGAGAATGGCTGTGCCAGAGTAACAGTTTGGCAGGATGCAGCTGTGAATGCAGAGCTCCACTGCCATCAGTGCTGGGGGCAGAAAATGACTTGGTCCTTCCTTCTGTAATCATGAATGGAAACAAATGGGGCCRTTTTGGGAAGCAGAGGAGTGATCAACATGGCCTGGGCAGAGAGAGGGGAAGAACCTGGATAAGCAGCAAAGATGGGTGGAAGCAGTGACAAACTCAAGCTTTTCTTAAGGTTCATTCTGTGCTTGCAGGTTTTTTACCAGTCAAGGAAAGGAGGAGAACTCTACGCTCCAGGTCTCCGTGAGGAACATTTTCAAGGTGTCATTCTGACAGATGAAYGGGTATAAAAACCCAGAAGGACCRAACTGAGAACCATTAATATGGCACRAGTCCCCATGGTGCAGTGGTGACCTCCTCGGACATGGCTTCTCTGGCTATGGCAAGCTGGACAGCTCACCTCTCTCTGGGTACTTTCACCARCCACGTCAGAGCACTTGAGAGAACTCAGCCCTTTCGCCAGAACACCTCGCCATCCCTCAGCTCGCCTTGGGAGGTCTCAGACTCCCTTCGCAGGTGAGCTACAAACCTCCTGTCCATCCTGTCCATCCTAGCAGTACAGCACGGTTAAAAGCTCCCGCACCGAGAACAAGCTGGTCCACTCCAGACCCTCAGGCTGGGTTCTCCCTCGTTCCAGCTGAGGCGAATGCAATCGAGGGTGGTCAAACCCAAAGCCTAAACAGTGCTTTTGGGTACACACCTCACCCCCCAAGAGCTGATCAGGCAAGCTGTCAGCCCTCATTTTTCCTCCTCCTCCTCCCCGAAAGCTTTGAATCAAGATGCGCTACTCCAGCCAGAAGCTCAAATTACTCCCCAGTCATTCTGTCCTTAAAGAAAAGAGCCCACAAATAGTTCTTAATGCAGCTGAACACCTCCTACACACATAACTGCTCGCTGTCTGCGTCACAAGCAGTTCTGTCTCATTATCACAGGACACGTTCTTTATCTTTCATTTGACTGCTTTTACTGGGCTCATCCAAGACAGCAACAAGGAAAACGGCCCACGTGAGCGAAGCTGCAAGAAGCAGAGTACTTGGCATGTGGCTGTCCAGCCCGTCGGGCTTCAGAAACGTACGGCCTGAGGCTACCCGGGCTTTACACACGTTCACCCTGGATAGCGTAGGATACTCRGAAAAATCTGCACCTGTACACACGCGTACACACGCACGCACCAACCAGCAGAAATAACGGAGGGAACGTTGCTCCCTTATTGTCTCCAGGATGCAAAGAGAGAAGCAGATCATTAGCAGCTCCAGCCTAATCTCAAGGAAATTTCTATCATCCAGTAAGACCAACAGCAAGACCCCAGAGCCGACAAACAGGTCACCTTCTCTCTCAAATGCTAGCAGTCTCCAGAAACTCCAAATATTTATAAATGTTGGTCTAGGYTCATTAAATGCAAGCTGCAGCATTTCCAAATCTCTTGTCTCTTGTGAAATCCTTGCATGGCCAGCAGAGGAAAGTTCCCAGGCAAATTTAGAGATAAATCTACAATTACTGGCACACAAAAGCTATTCAGAAAGCATCCCCTGAATTAACAGGGTAAAGCAACACTCAGAAAAAGCCTGAGAAACAAATTCCTTAGACCAAGAGACAAGGAAGGAATAGCTCTTTCACCTTGGTCCAGCTCTGGTGATGGAATAGGGCAAATCAGATCATTTTATACAGAGCTAATCAACTGCTGAGCTCTACCACAGTCCGCATACTTTCCTATTTGCCTGCGGGTTGTGTTACCACCCTGTCTGCACCATAAAAGATGAGATACTCACATTAGTCTGCAACTTCCACTTTTCAGTGAACCCTAATCTTACACATAAGGACACAGACTGGCCACAGAGGAGACGGACCCTCAGCCTCGGGCACTATTCTCAGGGGCTCCTTTAAATCCACGCACCGGGGCCCCTCAGCAATTCCTGAGCCCAAACCAKCCACTCACCAAACCCCCAGGAAACACAACCTCCTCTGGGAGAGGAGCAGAAGCGAGYGTTTAGCCAAGCCCAACGACGCCAGCTAGACATTTAGGGTGGCAAATTGAGCACAAAGCCGYATGCAGCGCAAAACAAAGAGGAGAATTTAGGTCAGCAGAAATTACCATAATAGCTTGATTACCATGCAGCCACAAGCCCGAGGATGCTCTCGCAAAGAGCAGCACTATCRATGCGACGCTTCCAGCTCGGATCTCGTTAAAAGAAAGGGCTCTCTAGCTAGGCCCCAAGTCCAAGACAAAGCCAAGGAGAAGAGTTACCGACAGACCTGCTCACATTAATGTGTCTCTCAGAAACACACACTGCACCTCAYCTCACTAGGAGAGCCAGGCCAGCCCTGCTGGATCCTCGGGAAGACACGGCTGTCCCCGCAGGCTGGGCCATCAGCTTACGTTCAAGTGAAGGGTCAATGTGATGGTGTCCCATCTCCTATGTCTCCCTCTCTGTTTTTATTTCCACCCCACATGGCTTCTGTTGTTTTTGTTTCTTTCTTCTGGGGGAACCTAAACAACAGGTTAGTAAACAAAATTCTCCTTCTGCTGGAGTACATCTAACCCAACGGAGACACACGGATTCCTTCTCAGAAACGGATGCTAACAAGCCACTGGGGATTTCCCTGGTGGAAGAAGTGAATTGCCCAGAAACACCAAAGTGGCACTTGGTGGCACAGTAAATCTAACAATTTGACCCTGATAGTGCCCCTATTTGTCACACGATTTCCCCTGTCACATTTTCTCTTTACAACCCAAAGGGAAACCACAGACCACACTGACAACCTACCAATCTGCTCGTTAGGAGCCAGATGACAGATGAGAAAATACCGAACCCAGCACGGGCTGCTCGCAATCGGGATAGAAAAGGGACGCAGGAAGCTTCCAAACACCAAGACATTTAACGCCTTGCCATGCCTGAGTCAACGACAGCGCACGAGCAGCTTCCCAGACCGGCGTGCCACAGCCGTGACGGGCAGTACGCGCTGCCTTCCCGCGCGAGGCGAGGCAGGGAGCCGGGCGCTCACAGCCGCTTTGGCCGGTAACCGACGGGCAGCACGGAGCGC
>NW_028186374.1:254573-276239 GCF_003343005.1 Rhea americana | reverse complement strand
GCGGGGCGCAGGCAGGGCCGCTCCGCCGGAGCCCCCCCGCTCCGGCGGCACCGGCTCACGCTGCCCCGTCCTGGAAGGGCGATCTCGAGCGCGCCGGGGGCCCGTCCGCACCGCCCTTTCGGGGCTCCTTCCTGCAAGGGCGGCGGTGAACAAAACTTACTTTTCTTCCCCTTCCAAAAAAATTACTCTTAACCCAGAGGAAGAGCTGACACGCTGCTACCCGACCTTTCCCAGCCCGGCGCTTAGAATCCCCTCGGGGTTTCTTCCACTCTAAGAACTTGTTAGCAACGAGAAGTAGCCACAGCTTTGAAACCCTCTTAAGTTTAGGTGGTGGCAAATCCTGCCTCTGCCCCCACGGACACCCCCAAGGTATCCCCACGCCTCCGCCGGGCTCCCGGCCCCAAGTCGCTTAATAGCTTGGTTCCCGGTTTCCAGAGGAAACAAACGGCTCTGCCTGGCCCCAGCGAGCGGCACAGCTCAAAATAAGGTCCAGCAGGTCTCGTTTCAGCTGGGGGGACGAGGGCCTGCCGGGAAGGYGCAGCGAGCACCTAACGGGCAACTTCCGCCATCCCTGGGCTCGGAGGAGCTCGCTGGAAAAGCTGCACCAGCAATTCACTCGCGCTCGCAACCGTTATCTTTGGGGCTACGCTGATCCACGTGTTGTCTCTCTGGTTCTCACCTAAGAAACGCTTGCACGTGATGGATTTTGCGCTATGCTGGATGCGAGGTGCAAGAAACCTCGCGCGAGGCTACTGGAAGAAACCAGTCCCTGCTGTAGATTCCTGGGCTGCAGCCAGAACCAGAACAACCCCTGAGCCTGTTCAGGCTCTTCCCTCCTACTGCCGTGTTGGTTACTGCCGCCAGGTAACCCCAGAGCCTTCCTGGGCTTTGCCCTGCGCCTCCACCACACTGCAGCCCTCGTGCCTGTTGCTGCAACGGCCCAAATGCCCCTCCTGCCCCGGTCCGCTTTGACCCTCTATCTGCCGAGCCTGCGGGGAAGGCTGGTGCACTGCAGGCTCGTGCAGATCCTCCGCTCTGTCCGGACTCTTCGTGACTGTCCCCTGGTTGGCACCGACCGTCTTCCAGCGCTGTTCCCGGCAGCACACAGGGGCCGGTGGAGCTCGCTCCGTTCCCAATTTAAACTTCCCATCTGCAGAGAGGAAACACCGACAGCCCGTCCGCAGGAACCTGTCCACTGTGCAGCGTTCCCCCCCAGCTAGCAGCGTTGTACAAAGGTTGCTACATCTTCAGAGCATTGAGAGAACYGTCAGTCGTGATCTGTTCTGGAAGAAGCGCCATGGAGGAAGCATGTCCCCAGCCTGGCCTAAGTGACCTCGTAAGCTATGAAATGCTTTCATTTGTTGCTGTGTATTGAGGCCAAGTCTTAAGAACGAGCACAGTGCTATGGCTGTGGACACGTACCCACTGCTGGCTTCAAATATAGCAACTGATGGGTTACTGTGCCCAGCCTGCAGCTCCTGCTGGAAGGCTTTTCTTCCTCTGACCCAYTGCTGCGGTCAGGCTTTAACTCCTTCAGTCTACAGCACTCAGGCAAAAGAATAGGGAGCAGCACCAGATCTCTGCTTGGTGGGACAGAGACAAGCAACCAACAGCATTAACCTCAGCCAGTGCATCTGCAGCAAGAAAAGCACTCGCAGCCTGCCRCTGCGATTAACAAGGCAGCAGAGTAGGTAGCAGAAAGCAGAGCATGATAGAGAGCTGAAGACAAAGAACAGCAGAAAAGCAAGTTGCTGCAGCTCAGCRTTCAGATTCAAGCACCTTCTTTGCCTGCAAAATTCAGTTACTTGTTCACAATAGGGAGGAAAGGTCTTAAGGCACCACCTCCAGTGATCAAGATCCTACGCCGATCTCCAGTGCACGTTCATCTTTGCACTTCACTTTTCTCCCTGGTAAAACACCTACTCCTGTCTAAAACATTTGCTCCAGCAAATGGACATCATCAGAGCTCAACCTATTCCTTGCTCTGCGCTCCCAACGCATTTCCGAACTAAGCTGCGCCTAGAAGAACGCCAACGTGTGCTTCCCACGGGGGCTCTTCTCCCCTCTTCCCCAAGAGGTGGAAGCCGAGCGCGTTGCAACACGAGAGCTGCGCAGCCTCGCCGTGCTCCGGACGAGGCTCGGCTCATTCAGGTTCAGAAGCAGCGCCAACATTTAAAAAACGGACATGATTTATATGTCTTAGGAAGACTGAGTGCAGTTATCTTAACCTCGGGTGTCAGGCTTTGCTGATCCTACTGGGCACCAGCCAATTGGAACCATCCTTCAATCCAAGCAGTTTTACCAGCTTTTATTAGAAACACCAGCACATTTCAAGTTTCCTCTTTTTGATCACAAATATAGTATTTTTCCTCTTTTAAGTACACAGCATGAGACACAGCATCAGGGCTTTCCATCTTTTTTTTTTTTTTTTTTTTAAACAGCAATTTCTTTTGGACAAGCTTTGGGTTAGTGTTCACTGACTTCACCCCAGCCCAAAATTTTGACATCTTGAATTGCTGAAGACAATTGCGTGGGCAGATGAATCCAGTGGTGGTGAAAAAAGTACAATAGTTAAGGTTTGCAAGAAAAGTTTAAGCAGAGACCCTCAGCAGTTAAAAAGACTAAAGTAGCGCCATGGCGCACTACGCTTTTCACAGTATGGAGCTAAAACGTCTCCTTTCACAAGATCAATCCTCCGCTCTTCTCCCCCATCCTCCCCCAACGCCGTGCAATACAAACGTAACGCTGGAGGAAGCGCTAACTTCACGTAAAAAGCCAAGTGTGCCCGGCGTTCCCGGCCGGAGCGACAGCGGGCTGCCGGCTGGGCTGCGCTGCTGGATTTGTGGCAAATCCCATCCGAGCTGCATGTAATGGAGAAGCCTCCGGTTGGAGCGATGGAATTTGAGGCTAGCYGTGGTTTTAACTCACACCTACGTGRGGAAAGTTTCCCTGGATTTTAACTCCGAGCGAGTAATTCATTGGGAGGAGGGAGGGGGCAGGTATCCCAGGAACATGAGGGCATGGTGACAGGATATTAAAGGGAACATGTACATGATTTGTTATTTTTTATTCCACAGAAAACCCTCAAATCTAGACTCAGAGTTAACAGCAGAAAAATAGTGTTAAAGTCAATAGGTTCATATTTTACTGTAGACTAAATAAATTAGCCTAAAATTAACTCAGCACTTTCTATTTTTCCTTTCATTGGTGATCCTTCTCTAAATTAATGCAGTTTTTAAAAAGCAACGGCTAGTAATAATTTATTCCAGTTAACCCTTACGGATGAACACCTGTAAGTATTAAGCCTATGGGAACCATTCCCCTCTCCTCTCCCTCCCCGAACAGGAAACAATCACTAAAGGGTGTTGTAAAACAGACATGCTACCTACAATACTCCATGTATCGTGCCACTGCTATCAATGCCTCTGGCTGCTCTGTGTAATGAGTGAATATCCATAGCCATGTCTTACAAAGAACATGATCAAAAAATATATAAATAAATAAAAACCTTAAACATTCTTACATGGATTTTAAAGAACAGAATACATGTTAAAAACTTCAGTAATTTATATCAATTTTAAGCAATACTTTATATACAATGGAAAAAAGACATGCATAGTCCAAATACAATGTTGAAAACAGCATTTTCATAACAAAAAACCCAAACACTAAGTGTTAATACCATGTACATGAATTCAAGAAGGACCACCCTTTTTGTCTGTTGCACACAGTTTATTTAACAATATGATATTATAAGTAAGAAATGAGTTTTTTTTGTTTTTTACCATTCTATACAGTGATTGAATCTTCTTGGATTTTCTTATTTATAGTAATTATAGCGCTTGCATGATTTACACTAGAATTGCTTTTCCTCATTTCAAGTTTCACATAGAAGAAAGAAAGAAAAGAATGCTTCTTCTCTATTCGAATCAGCACGGTCTAAGAGTGATCATCCCTATTTTCATCTAAAACCAGTTTTATCAGAGAAACAAAGCAACAATTTCTACATCTGCAAGACAAGGATTTTGGCATTGGCCAATGTGTGTTTTTGTGTGCAAGAGTCAATTCCTATCTTTCCAGGGGTAATACTTCAAACGCCTGCAGAGTTCACTATAGAAAAAAAATCTTCCCGCAACGTGTCAAAGTTACCGGGATACATTATAATGTTGCATTATTTCAGGAAACAGTTTCTGAATATTATTTTTTCTTCTTTTAAACGCAAATGTTTAAAGTCTTGAAAATACAAATAAAAAATATGAATATAATGAACTTGTTTTCCCCATTAAAAAAAAGGTATGAGTCAACAGCAACAAAAAAATAAAAACCAAAAAAACCCACAAAAGAGACCAGATATTTTAACCGCCTGGCTTTAACAAAAAAATATATTCTTTGTATTGTTTTTTTTCTTTAAACAGCAATTCATTCTTCCACGTGTAGGAAGCAGCAGTTCCATCTAGGATTCAAAACAACCCAGATGTCTGAATTTTCAGTACAAAATGTCCAAGAACATGAAAGGAAAAAAGCGATGCTCCCATAATGCTACAAACCCTCCACAAATTTTTCTAATGTGTCTCCGGTGGTATCACCGACCAGAGACAATTCGTTAGACAACGCACTCCTGTTTGGGGTGTTTAGTTGTGGAAGCATTGCACTCTGTTCTGGGTTGCCCAAGTGTCCCTGATCCATGGAGCTAGCCATAGTGACTGCGAGTCCTGGGTGGGGGGAACCAGTCTGGGGAGAGACATGATGAGGTGACGGTTGGGGCTGTATCCTTGGTGATGGGCTGGAATGTGGTGGCTGGGACTGGGGACGGGGAGACTGAACGGGTGCTGGGGAGCGCACCTGGTTGCTGAGGGAGGTGGCGATCTGCTGGCCAGGGAGATGAGATGCCTGCGGTTGTCCTGAGAGCATGTGCTGCTGTGGGCTCATGGGATTAGGCTGGCCTGGGGACCCTATTTGCTGTTTCATCTGTTGCTGTTGCAAGATCCTCTGCTGCAGTGCTTGCTGGATGTTGGGAGTGCCGTCTGCCCCCATGCCAGGTTGGCCCATCTGGTTCAGCTGTCCCATCTGAGCCATCTGTCCCATGGACCCCCCCTGTATYGATAAATGCTGTTGCATCCGTTGCTGTTGCATGGCTTGAGGGTAACCTCCTGGTCCTTGAGGCTGCTGGAACTGGTTATGTCCTGCCATCCCTCCTGCCATGCCAGCCCCTCCTTGCTGCTGCTGCTGCTGCTGTTGCTGCTGCTGCAGTAATTGCCTCCTCAGGATTTCTCGGTACTGCGGACTCATGTTTGCCATGCTAGGGTTGTGGCCAGGGTTCATAATGTTTATCGCTTGTCCCTGGGGATTCATACCTCCTATYCCTTGCTGCTGGGGAGGAACACTCGGTCTCTGCACTCCTGCTTGCATTGCATTCATGTTCTGCAGTCCTGGTTGAGTGTGCATGCCCGGCTGTTGCATGCCAGCCTGCGGCTGCTGCATCCCAGGCTGGGGCTGTATGCCTGCTTGTGGCTGCATCCCAGGCTGGTTAGCCACGTATTTGGCTGTTCTTTGCTTTATAAAAGCTGCCATAAGCTGAGGGTTGGATTTAAGGATGTTAAGAACCTGCTGTTGCTGCTGTGGAGAACTTGGTGATTTCAAGGTCCTCAGTAAGTCCTGAAGCGCGTTCGGAGGGATGCTCCGGGGYGGCTGTTGCACACCTGGCATCCTTGGCCCAGCCACTGCTTGCGGTGTTGCCATTGGCATAACTGGTCTTGCCATCCCTGGCTGCATCGGTTGCTGCTGTGGCATTGGAGGCGACTGCCACTGTCCRGGCTGCATGTTGGACATCACTGGCCCGCTTACAGGGTTAGACCGRGGTACATTCATGCTAACTTGCTGCATCTGGTTCACTGAACCCACCGTCGGGTTTACTAGTCCTGGGCGACCAGGAGGCAAACCATTGTTAATGTTGTTGACCCTGTAGAGTTGCTGCTGTTGCTGGGCAGCTTCTCTCTCGATCTGCCGAGCYGCTTCCACTGCGGCCGGTGGAGGCTGAGCCGGAGGCGGAGGCGCTGCAACCGGGTTTGCAGGTTTTCCTGTTGAAACAGTAGTAGGGGGCTGAGTTCTTGACACACTGGGAAAGCCAGCTGGTGACATACTTACAGGGGAAGGCTGAGGCTGGGGAGGAGGCTGTGGTGTTTGCGGTGTACTTGGCTGCTGTGTAGGGGTACCAGGCGTTGCTGAGGTAGGAGAAGGCAAACTTTGCTGAGGCACGTTTCGGGTGTTCATGGTAGCCATCCTTCTGCGCATGAGCTGCGCCTGCTGCAGGCGATGCTGGATCTGCTGCTGTCGAAGCTTGTGTTTAATATTGAGACAGAATGGCACAGGGCATTTGTTCTCTTGGCAGTGTTTGGCATGGTAGCAGCAAAGAGCTATGAGCTGTTTGCACACTGGACAGCCACCATTGGTCTTGCGCTTGCAGCCCTTGGTGTGCTGGACAACCCGTTTCATCTTCTGGCAGGATGGCAAAGAGCAGTTTGCATTGCGGCACTGACAGGCATGGACAAGGGACTGAATGCAGCGCTGGATGCTCAGTCGACGTGACTCCTGGGGGCTCTTTGATTGCTGCTCTCCTTGGCTGTTGCTCTCATCATCCAGACCCAGGCCCCACTTAACCATCTTGTGGTCATGGCTCTTAGTGTTGTAGCAGTTAATGCAGAGGTCGTAGTCCTGAAAGTAAAGAAAGTCCAGAGYTCAGTGGTCTAGAGTATTAACTCTATCAGTAAAAGAACTCAAGAGTAAGTGATGCCGAGTGTGCAACTCAAGGCAGAAGCTTGCTTTGGGTTGCGGTGGGTATAAACATACAGCAGAACAAAAGCAAAACAACAGCTCTGCCTAATGAAGAGCTGACAGTTTCAATTTACACCTGGTATATTGATGTAGAGAAGTGGGATGGGAGGACCTGCGGGGCAGGTAGTGTTGGGCAGATGAGGGCAGAAAGCTCACCAGCTGCAGCAGCAAAGCAAGCCTGAAACCATGACTTGCTCTTGACTACTGTGGGTAACAGTGCAAATCAGGGCTGTAACTGAGCCTTCATTTACATTGGGGAACTTCTTACTTCTCTGTCAACTAAGGTACCTACACAAGCAGGACCAAAAACCTCTGACTGGAAACTTAAGTTGACTCAAAAGACAGCGAATTTGTTGATGAAGTAGCAAAGACAAACTTATTGTTCAAGGATCAGAGATTTCAATACAAGAGTATTGGTGCAAGTGGCAAGAGTTCCACGCACAGGCATAACGACACTCAAATTCTCCTCTCAATTCACCCACGCTTCATCTCCTCCAAGACTGCACTCCACAGACCCCTTTGTCTGGGGTACTTCTTTTAACAAGACTATTTTTTGACCTGGATCAACTCACTTTGTAATGAGACAACCCCAAAATCACTGTGTGGTGTGAGGATAAGTGACAAGAGAAGGGTACCTGGAACCACTCCAGTCCACTGTGCATAACTGGAGCTGACTAAAGCCAATACAACGAGCAGGTTTTCTGTGGCACTGGTACAGTCTGACACCATGAACTAAGGGCACACAACTGAGCACCACAGCACAGAGAGAAGCCAGTGGTACAGGATATGGAGGAGACAGAGGAGACATAAAGGTTTTTAAGATCTTTGACTGCAGCTGTAGAAAGGGAAGAGAAGAGAGGCTGAACCCGTTTCCCTTCACAAAACCTGGGCAGTGGCTGTCTGGACTTATGAATTAGCATGTGCACACACAGGGCCTACCAATGAAGCTTTCTCAAACGCTTCAGTTTGGTACAGCACAATCTCTGAATAATTTGCTTTTTTCCTTCAACTGCATACCAAGCAAAGCTCCAACGAGTTGTTTGTAAAGATGGCCAGGGCCTGGTCTGATAAAATTCCCAGACACATCAACATTATGAGTCCTCTCCCAGGACTGAGGCTTGTTTTACCACTTTCATTGTGACAATGCATCCTGTCCTAAAAACCTGCCTGCAGCTTAGTATTTTCTTAAAATCTAATCTCAAAAGTTATGCACCAAATAAGATTACTGAAGAGGACATGTAGCCATCAGAGTTCTTTTAGAAAAAGTCAGGCACCTGTCACTAAGGGTTTAGGTGTTAAGTGACCTTCCTTGTGGCAGAGAGATGGAGGGGACCCCTCCGTGGAACTCCTCCAAGCTCTATTTGACTGCATCTAACTATACTCACAGTAGTGAACTAAATCTAGCTCAGAGATAATAGTTAGACAAACCTACCCTAAGAGCTTATACATCAGGAGTTTGCTCTTCACTCGACCGTTCTTAGTATAATTACTGACTACTAATTGCTACCCTGAATTTACTTTTTATCTCTAAAACAACCTTTAAATAAAGTTTCATGTTAAGACAGACACTTATCTGAAACTTGCTCAGCTCAAATGCCTATGTTTTCACTGCCCTGTGCTTTCTTGCTAGAGAAAGGTCACTCGATTACACAGAAGTACCCAAAAGAAACCTAAAGGCCGTATTTCCTTCCACTGCTCAATTCTCCCAGTGTGTAGATCTGTTTCTTGAAGTCTTGCCTCAAGAAGCCCTGCTCAATGCCTTCCTCAGACGGATTATTTAAAGCTCCTCCACCACAAACCCTGCACTAACTTCCAGTGTAGAGACTATGCTGCTCTCATGCAACAATTTTTCTGGTTCAGCTACAGCCAGAAGTCATCACAAGCCCTTTAGAGGCTATGGCTCCTCAAGCCCACCTGTGTAACTGCTTGGGTAATTGTTCTCTAACATAGTTCGAAGTGATCTATGCCTTAAAAGGACCAGACATTAAAGCACTGAGTCAGGTTAGGAAGCAATTATTTGGGCAGATCTGAAGGGCAAGCAACCTCTAATGTTGGGCAGAAGAGAGAGTGATGAACTGTGGTAGCCTCCTCCCCCAGCTTCGCTGCAGCCAGGACACATGCGTGGCTGCACTCATTACAAGAAGTGCCACATAGAAAGTGGAGCGAAAGCTGCCTTGCACAAAGGTATGCTAATTTCTCTCATGGATACATGTTTAATGTGGATTAGCTGGTGCCCAAAGAATTCATTCTACTTCCTACAGTTACTCTGTGGCACAGTGACGCCCTACCATTCAGTCCTAAAATTCTTTAATATGAAGCTAAAAGCTTTGTCTGTGCAGAGGAGCTACCTGACACAGCCATAGAGAAATAAATGGCGCAGCAGTGGCCATTCCAGAGTACAGCACCTTTCCATGTGTATTAACTAAAAGCATTTATTCTAGAAAAGGAGCTCCATTGCATCAGCTAGCTTCTCTATGCTTAGTAGCCCTTATATCAGAAAGTGCATAATTTGGAGAACTTTAGACAATATCCAGAAAAATCAAGCTTTGCTGGGAGGGCAAGAGAGCATGGCTACTGTGAAGAAAAACACCCTCAGATGATATATGCAACATACCTCACAGACAGTGCAATGCCACCTTGTTTCCACATGATGTTTGCACTCATTGCACGTATAAACAAAGCGATCCTGCCCTTGCGTATGTAGTTCTACAAGCATGCACAGCGTGGACCACTTGGATCGGCGTAGTGAGGAGAATTCCCAGTGCTTGTCTCTGGCTAAGGTGAGAAAGGCATCTCGCCCATCCATCAAATCACAGCTAAGTAATGGATCTGGGTCCACGATGGGAGGCAGAGTGTTTATTACAGGTCCAGCATGTAAATGAATCACAAAAAAGACCTGAAGACAAAAAGAGAGGGTGGGGGTGGGGGAGAACCCCAAACAACTAGGTTAGAAAATCTTGCAGCAAAAGCTTACGTTCTATTGCAGAAATGGTACACCACAGATGTTATCTAATTAAGGTAGTTTAGGGTAATCTCTGTCAATATGTCATTACACAACAGAAAAATCTAGAGCAATCACAAGCTTTAATCCTGATTTTTCTGTTCTGACTATGATCATGCTTCATTTTACAGAAATAAAATCTTTCTGCAGCATATTCTGACAGTACCTCTTTATGCTTCTCCATAGTGGCATAGAGCTTCTGAGACAGATCATTGGACACATTTGGCATGCTGGGTTTCTTCTTGTTAGCTCTGCTGATGCTGCTCTTATTCTTGTTGGTTTTTTTGTTGTTCTTTTTCTTGGCATTTTTGCTGTCACCCTGGCTTCCCTGCAATAAATGCATTGGAAAGATGTTAAGTTACATAGAGCTCACTCTCTCCCATCCACTCTAACTGAAAATGAAACACTTTGCGGTCAATAATCGGACTTTGTTCYGATGCCTGCAAGTCTGCTACACTGTGTTAAATATATCCTATCTTCCAGGAGAAATCAAAAGCCAAACTGGGAGACAAGCAATTTCAAATACTGTTTAAAAATAATATTCATTATGCATACACATTCAATGACTTGTATCTTAATACTTTTTTTTTTCCTTCTGAAAAATTGTCTTCAGATTCTGCTGCTTAGTTTACAAAATTTAATATATATCATCTGATGAGAAAGAAAGTTAAAATTAAAATGGACTTCTAAAAATTCTAGAAGAGTAGTATTTTGCAGAGCTTTCATGTACCTGCCTGAGCTCTGATTTGGTATTTTTGAAACTGAACAAATTTCTTAGGGTGCACAGATAAAAACACGCAGGATTTTAGACTAACAAAACACACTATTCCCCATCCTAAAGACTGGCCACTGCATATGCGACTCATACACATTTTTTTTTTTCGTCTCATAAGCTACAAAAACACAGATGACAGTGACTACATACTGAATGCTAAAGGTGAGTGAGGTAAAAATTTGCTCAGAAGTCCATCAATTGGGATTTACATGTCTGACTATAAAGGAGACATTATAGTAATGAATAGAAAGAATCAGAAAGCATGTCTTTCAAGTCAGATGATGCTATTTAGATGATCCACGGAAACAAAAAATAACTTTCAGATTTCAAACGCCCTTGAAAGTTAAAAAAAAAAAAAAAAAAAAAAAAAAATCCCTCCCCTGCCCTCAAGCAGGGAGATCTCCACCCAACAAAAATCCCCTCCGACTGCTAGAATGTTGATTTTCACAACGTAAAAATAAGCTACTGAAATGCTCGATATATGTAAGAAAGTTTCATGAGCACTACATACTGGCAAAAAACAGGTTTTATTTGTAAGCATATTTATTCAAACACAAAACAAAAATATTCCAACTGAAGAAAGCCATCYCCCAAGTAGACCATATGCCTCATTGTCACCTCTCCACCCCACTAATGAGGCCTAGGTATGAATTCTCTTTCCAACTCCGCTTTTTCAGCGACTAGTTTTATTGATGTTTTGACCAAAGCTGCTCGGAAATAAAATTACACTACTTCACAGGATGCCAAATTGAGCTCTAAAGTCATTTAAACATATTCAGAATTGAATTGACAAACTGACAGAATTGAGTTTGACAAAGTCAAGTAAATGACTTTTTTTCCTCCAAAATATTTTGTTGCACTGACGGCAACAAAATGGTCTGGTCTCCTTCGTGTGTGCATTCTGAGTACCAACAGAGATTTTAAAATTTAACTGTCAAGCAAGAAAGAGCAGAATTATCCTGTCAGCTAAGTTTCAATCAGTTTTCCTTCTGCTCCATCTTTAACGTGTTTACATTTGGTCAACCATGCAAAGCTAGTCTAAAACATCTCAAGAAGTTGTGAATTTGATTTTTCTATTTTTTCAATTCTTGGCTGTTTAGCAGATTCAGCCAGGTTCGCCAGCGATGTCAACAGCATGGTTCCTATGAACGTCTTGTCCCTTCACTACCTTGCTCAAGAACTTTTGAATATTATCATCACCTCTCTTTAGATCTCAGACTAAAGTCTTTAGAGTTTCTTCTCACCAGTAATAGCAGCACATTTTTGACTGAATTTTCCACCTTTCCAGGAGGAGATTTAGCACTTTCAGCAGCTGATGGCAATGATCAACACAAACTAATTTCACCTGCATTTATGTGGAGCTCAGTAAACTTTACAGTTCAGGGAAAGGTGCTTGTTGCTGTTTTGCCACCACACTAACACACAGGGTATTTGAGGCTGGACCAAACGCTACTAAACAACACATTAGAAACCAGCCACAAAAAGACATTATTAACAAATTACTTTTATTATTATTTTTTTCTTCAGTGACACCTTGGGACAGGTGAGTAGAAAGAGAAGAACAATGCAAAAATAGCTAACCACAGCATCTCCTAATCATGGAGGTGGGCAGCCAGTGGGAAATTTGCCCAAGTTTAAGGTGATTTTACCTTTTAGCTTCTTCTCATTGCTCTTCACTGACATCCATAACCCCTACCCCTCAAGTCTCCCAATACAGTTAAGGACTGAATTTCATAGTATACACCATCATCTCTAGACTAAGGTAAACACACGCTTCTATCTCTTGTGTGTGTAGTGACCTTCCTTGGGAAGYCTGCAGACGCGGCAGAGAAACGTGAGCTATACGGTGATCTGCTGCAGGCAGCTACCGTCGTCTCTGCTCCCTAACAAGRCTTTCACTTTTTCCTCTCTATTTTGACTCTGTTTGTGCGTTTCCTTCCACAGGACATGGTTTCAGAGGCGACAACCAAGCTATGCTTCTCCATCGTATTGTCAGGACGCCTGCAGCCTCGGGCACTCGCCGCTGTCCAGCTGCGCTTGGCTTTTAAAAAGCTCTCTCTTCACACGTGCAAACTTTAGCACTAAGAACTTCAGGAATGGATGTTTAAAGTCATGGCTGCATCTTCTCACTGTACACAGACATCTTGTATGAACGTAGCAGTTAGCTGGTTTAGGCTTTTTAAGAACACACTTTTCCCCACTTTGATGAGGCTTTACACTGGCACATTCTCTGAAAGGGCATGCTTGGATTCAAAGCAAATGACACTGTTACCAAAACAAGAACCACAACTTCAAAGCTTTGCTTTCCTGCTATTTTTATACTGTTAGATTTGTTGAAATATTTCAAAATTAAAATCACATTCAGAAGGAAAAAAGTGAAAGCTATTAACTTTATGGTTCTGTAAAAAAAACGGCAGTAAACTGTATCAGCTTAGGGAAGCTGCTAGGGTTTAGTAAAAGACACTTTCCGACATAATGAAATCAATGTATTAAGGTCTATTGCTCCGCTCAACCACATGCAATATATACTATATGCAAACTGACAGGGCATCTAAGCTGAATGCAATTCCTTCCCAGGTGATGCTTTTGGTTCCTTCTCATTCTGCCAGGCTTTGGATTTTCATACTAAATTAATTCCCAAAATATCCTTCTGCAAATCACAAATAAAAGGGACAGTACAAAAGCACTAAAACCATTTCTTTTCTGATCCTCTTGCTGACAAGATGCAGAAATGTAAACAACTAACGAAATTCTGGCCAGGAGCCTGAGAGAGAAGTTTGTTCTATTTATAGACAAAAGAGGGCTTGTGAAGGAATACCACCATCAGGATCAACAGTTCACACTGATGGGAAGTTTACAATTCAGTCCTCTACCACAGCAATTGATCCAATTGATCCTTTGCTAAATAATGACACAATTTAATTCAGCTTTGAAAAACACAGCACCTTTTGAAGCACAAATATGGAAGGTGGTTTGGAAAGGTGTGAACCAGAAGCTCAGCCAAACAACTGCAAGCAAACGTAGCAGTCACGATGCAATCCAACAGTAGCTTAACACATTTCTCTGAGAGCAGAGATGCTGAAACAACATAGCTGACTTCCTATCTTGTAAATAACCCCCCCAAAAACAAAGAACAAAAAACCCCATCCCCCAAACCCAAGCCATCAGTATACTTGTTATCTTGGGGGGGGGGAGGGAAATGGGATATCAGTAATGCAGTTACATGGAAACCTTGATTTAACGTCGGACATGGATGAACTGCTTTTCCACTTTATTGGATATGAACTCTCTAATTCACTAGAAGCTTTAACTGATAGCTTTGTGACCAGAAACAAATACAGCATGTGAAGTTAACTCACCTCTGTTGTTTCACTAGCTGCAGTACTTTCCTCCTTTTTCCTTTCTTCCTCTTCCTGTTCCAACTCTTTAATGCTTTCTTCTAGCACATTGGGCCAGAAATCACCCTCAAAGTAAGGCAACTCCTTGGCACTTGTCAGCCTGTCCTCAGTTGCTTGTTTGAAGATGTCCTGTTAAGTGCATCACACAATACCAAGAATAAATGAAGACCGTTTAGAGAAGAACCAGACATGCATGCACTGTTTTAAGATCCAGTACTGTCTTGAGCAGCTGTGTCTCGCTTATAGCTCCCGGCCGACCCCCAGCAGGCCTTTTCACCGGGCGCAGTTCAAAGAATCAGCCTGGCAATATGGGCAACAGCCCACTCCCAGGCCCATCTTTGAAATGCAGTTGCTGATCCCGAACCTCTGTCATGCAACTGGTTCATGCTCCTGACATGACAGAAGAGACTGAGGAACCCCTGGAAAAGATTTTTTTTAAAAAACAAACAAACAAACAAAAACCCCCACATCCACCCCTCCCCCCCAGTTACTATGTAAATTAATCAAACCCACACCATTTTTCCTGTATTGCTCCTATACAAATGCAGAAACCGTTCTGGTGATAGCAAGCATCTCTCACCCACCCTTTGCTCTTACAAACTGGAAAACGCGTGAGGACTTTATCCACATGTATGCATGTGTATCATACGTGCAATAAGCCCAGTAATTCCAGGAAGAATTAAGCCGAATGCACAGGCCAGCTATTACATGCAAGGACATTAAGTCCTGTTGTGGCGGCAGGACTGTACACAGCCTCCGGCCTTCGTTGACTGCTGGATGAAGCTCTGTGGACTGCCTATCCAGAAAGGCTGGGAACCACGGAGTGGATACTGGCCTATGAAAAGGAGTGGTTATTTTATGCAGCTGTTCTGGGTTTATTTTAGAGTGCCTCAAATCTAGCTACAGATTTAAGGAACAGAAACAAGCCTAGCCAGTTGTTTTCTTCAGGTTTCTTTCAAAACCAGCTTCTTATTAGGAGAGAAATAAAGAATTGCTAGCTGGATCCTCTTTGCTACTCCACATCAGATGACAAGGCTCGATACACTCTGTTCTGGTTCCACATATTTAGTAACTGTCACGTACAATCAAAACATCATTTTTTTCCAGCACTGTCACTACCATTAAGAAATTCTTGCAAATTTTAACACATAAGGGGTGGCAAATGCTACCTTTGCCATTTTAAGCTTACTTCCTTGGGAACGTGTAATTAAGAAGAAAAAAGAAAAATCCTTTTTATCTTGAAGTGATGAATCTGTTTTATAAGCAGTATTTTGATCTCACACTACTAGAGTTCCCATATTCTGAGTCTCCAAAATCACCAGAACTGAACAACTTCTATAAATTGTAACAAGCTACCTACTTTCTCACTTAAGAATGACAAATACAGGAAGAGGGCATCTTGTACCCCTCTGAATTCTGCATCCTCTCCCTCTTAACCAGCAGAAGCTAATACTAAGGACATCATCCTCTTAATCACAGTTACTATGTCCAGAGATAATCCATTTGCTCTTCTCTTTCCCCTTTCCTTTAAGTATCCCAAGAGGAATGCATATCCCCATTTTGGGAACCCCATCATGTGGAATGAGACAGTAGTAGCTAGCTTCAAATAAAAAGCTCTGTAAAAATCAGTTCCTCAAGTGAATAGTAGCAAACCTTGTAGTCATGAATGATTCTCTCAGCAAATGCCTTGTCCAGCATCTTCTTATACCACTCCTGTAAGCGCTTCGGTTTGGGTATTTTTTGATCAGGTGGGTGGCAATGAAAAATATAGTCATCTCCTTCACTTGGAGGACAGGCCCATATGTGTCCTGTTACATACCTGCAGTTCACACAGAGGGGAAAAAAAAAAAAAAAAAAATCTCAACTACAATTTTGTCCACTATCTTAAAAACTATCTCGGCCAAACCGAGATGTGAATTCAGACCTCTGGCTTTTTAAAATTATTTGTCCTTTTTTACTACATATGTTGAGGCAATAACCTCTATCTATACAACAGACGGAAAGGAGACCAGAATCTAATCATGAAGCTTAAGCTTAGACTTGACTGCTGATAGAGAGAATGATACATWGACAATCTAAGCAATGAAAGGTTTAAGAATCCTAAAGACAGAAAACCCTGCTAGTGACAAAATCTCATCTCTCTCCCTACTGAAGAGGCTTGCGTTCTACACATTTCAAAGACAGGGCAAAGGAGGAAGAGACTATCTCAAGTGAAAAGCTACTTGGCACCCTGAATAAGCAAAAATTTAAGAAAAAAAGTTTTTTTTTTTCTTTACAAAGATTTCACTCACCCGAGTTTCTTCACATACTCCAAATATCCAATGAGAATTTCATGATAAACTGCAGTTCGGAGACAACGTGGGCGGAAGAAATGAATGCTATCTAGATATGATATGTACACACGCCTATGGCAATGAGAGAAGAATGACAGAAAAATCATTCTTTCTTTTCTACTGCGAACTGACTTTCATAGCACATACATATACAATCATACTGAACAAAAAAATTATTGATTGCAGATTATTTCAACAAATATTCAAGCATCTTAATACGGTGTAAACAGTTCTTAAAAGCAAAAGCTAGGTAATGCTGCTTTTTAGACAGCAAGAATATACATTAACAGGTCTGGTTAAGCACAGAATACAAAAAAAGTTTTTAGAAATCGTAAAATTTTTGTTGTGAAATTTGTTTTTCCTGTCAAAGGCATCTGCAGTCATTCAGTAAGACTTATTTGTGCCACAGAATTGAAACATATCTCCCAATCTTCTGTTTTTGAAAGTAAACATAGCTATAGCAGTGAATATAGCTCTCTGCATGTGAGCTATCAGTACAGAAAAGAAAGAGTACCTTGTATTTGGAGGGGGGCAATCTGAGCCATACTCCTGTACATGCATGCCGAAGAAGCACACATCTACTCCATCTATCTCCTCAAATGCAAACAGAGCTTTGGTACGGTAAGGGAAAGACTCCGACATCTCACCCGAATCCACAAACCTGAAGGAAAGGGTGGTGGGAAGGAACAGACAGAATCCCCAAAAGCCAGTTAATAGACCAGTCTCCTCCCAGAAGGAGAGAATTCATTTTAACTTTATTTTTAGCTTTTTAGAAATGTTTATGCAGAAATTCAAACACGGTCGCAGCAGAGCTGTATTAAACCAGGGAATCCTGCTAGTGCAAAGTCAGGTACTACAGAACTCAAGGAAAGAGTTTCTGTATAGTTCATGTGAYTGAATAGGCAAATGTTGAATATAAGACCATGCTCAAAACTGCAAGCCTTTTCGTTTATCATGAAGTAAATAGAAAATAACTTAAGAAAGTGGAAGTATTTGTTAAAAAACAACACAGTGAAGGAACAGTGAGAAATGGAATTGTAGCAACTGCTCAAAACTAAGCTATGACTCCTGTAATACTGGCCAAACAGTGGTCAGACTCTCTCTGAAGATTTAGTAATAGAGTCACAGCATCATAACCAAAACCAACATGCTCCTCCCAGTTAAAATACAGCCAGTAATCACCTTCAAGCTCATTTATTGCATATTGCTTTTATTTTTCATAACCTGTTTACTCATGCTTAAGTTTCAAAAATTTGCAGTGGGGTTAACTGTGCAAATTGGCACAGTTTTGCTCTGTTTGTGCAGAAAAAGAGCGTAAAAACATTTTTAAAATTGAATTTTGTGATAATAAACAAACTAACCTGGATTTCATTCCTGGTTTAACTTCTACTGTCTTATCTGAACTTGCTACTACTCTGACAAAGACCTCTCCAGCTTCAGGATGATTCTGTCGTCGCAAAAACTTGTTTACTCTATCTTCCAAATGGTTTCCTAAACGAGTAGTCTGCAGCCCTGGAAATGAAGGGGAGAGAACAAGAGAAATTACTCTTAACTTCAAGATCRGTTACAGTGTGCACAAGATCTTTCAGCTTGCTTCTCAGAATGCAAAGATGCTTTTTTTGTTTTACCTCCATATGGAAATTTAGTGTTTTCATTTCTATAGTCAACATTTTCTTTTCTTTAACGTGACCTATATTCTTGCCCACGGCTTGAATTTTCACACCCTTACAAGCAAACCAAAACCACGATAGTGGAAAAATTACTTAGTAAGTGAACTAACAAAGAGGGCTTTACGTAGCATTTTTAAACGTGCAGGCTTATTTTATGAACACTGCAAATGTTTTCTCCTAACAAAAACACTATTTGGCCGCTTGACAGAGATTACATCACTTCATAGCTCTGGCTCTGTGCCACACCTTTTCAAGCAAAGCAAAGCAAATCAACAGAAATGAAAAGCCTTTTGACTTCAGTGGACATTTCATTGCTTTTTCGTTTCTTTTTAAGAGAGCTTTCAGATTGAGTGGTTACAGTAATCTGCACATAAAGCTTAAACAGTTCTTGCACAGCGACAGAGGTCTTTAGAAGTTCTAGTCTGTGTATCGTCCACATTCCTTCTTCAAGCTTTTACATTTCCAGATAACTTTTGTGTGAATACCTGTTTTTGTAGTACTATGGGATGTGACAGTTTTCAAATAAATTCACAACAAAGTCCAGAAATAAAGATGAAGGTTTCAGTTAAATTGAGAAAACAGAAGCAGCACACTGTTTCAATTTGAAGAATTTATGACTATTCTACTGGGCTTTTTTTTTTTGTTTGTTTTTTAAACCAGTTGATATTTCTACTTCACTTTTATGGCCTATCCACTATATATATATATATATATACATTTTTGGGGGGGGGGTCAAAGTGATGGTGCGATCTACAGATAGCCATTTTACTAAAACATATTTAATTTTCAGCTCTTCAACACTTCATTTTTTCAGTTTTTATCTAGCTACTGACACAAGGCTTTGATTCTCCCCTCTGACTGCTGAGGTTGCGTACAGAATGCTGCAGTGAAATACTGATGCTAAAAATTATTTTAGGCACCAATACTGGGAGAAGAGCCACATATCYGCAAAATAAAATTTTTCTTCCTAATGGATTTGTATATTTGGAATTTTATTTTGCAATCTGTTTCAGCATATTTCAGCATAAAAATGCTGAAACACAGCAATCTTGTTTTACACCTTCTAGCCTGTCCCCTTGCCTAGTGAGATTGCGTGGTTATATCATCAGGAGCACCACATACTCAAAATATCATTTACTTGGGAACCAGCAACAATGGTCAAAGGCAAAAGTAAAAACATACCATTGCCTTAAACAATTCTAACACTCTGGTTCAAGATCTGAATTTAAGGGGAATCCATAAATATGCTCCAGAGAAATTACTCAGTTTTGTTTCTCTCACGACAAATAGAAAAAAACAAAAACAACTCCATTTCAGCTAATGAGTTGGTACATATTTAAAAAGCCAATTTAGGTAACTCTACAATCTTGTTTTGTTTTCATTTTATTATCTTTCCAATGCTAGGTAACCAAAGAGTATCTGCTTCCTTCCTTATACAGCTCACAGCAAGACTTGAAAAATGAGGAAAAAGATCAAACAGAAATACATACATACACTATATATATCTAAAAATATACAGAAAAGCAGCATTAGGATTACATGCACCCTGCACAATGGATGCAAAAGCTATATATTCTGATGCATTAGAGCATGCAAATTCTTTYAGGAAGCAGCTATAATTTGGTTCTCGGACACACTGCACATTTTTTCCAGCTCAGGTATCAAAGAAAACTGCAATGCAAATTTGAAAAAAGGCATCCAAACTCATAATAATGTAAGTGGTTGTTCAGGCAGCTACAGTACAGAAGTTTTGCTGTTTTGCTGTGGTGGACAGACATTTGTTGTGGTCAGGTATTTGTTGCTGGACAAGTTACAAGACAGATAGGAAGGAAGTCAGACTTTTTGCTTAACGTGACTTTTCTATCCGTCTGCTTTTTGGAGGTGATGTCAGTGCATCTTTAGGCTACAAAACACGCCTCTGCTTTAGCTACTAGTTAAGTAACATTTGTACATCTTTGCAATAAGATAAATACTTTGAAAGCCACTGATTTCAGAGCGTAACACAGCTGAACACTGGGCTATGGGTTCTATTTGGCATAATTCCTTTAATGCAACTTACTTGCTATGTGTTTAAGATAACCAGTTTTTACTTAATTTACATGAGAAACATGAACGTTACCATAACAGCTTGCAGCCAAGGGCCGTGCTAACCTGACTGTCACAGTTATGCCAGCGTACTGGAGAGAGTGTAGAAATTCTGATGGCAACTCAGTAAGTACGAGGTTTTTTTGCAGGGAGGGAGGAGAGGGGAAAGGAAMCTTGTTAACCATTCAAACTCTCATTATTCCAGTTTGGTTTTAGGCCAGTAGTGAGATCAAGCTTTTGATAACAAGAGCAGGCTTTCTTTCTCTGGTCTCTTATTTCCATTAGAGAGCACTGTTAAAGGAAACAGMTCTCCAGAGCTGAGCCCACCTGTGGGTTAGAACTGGCAGCCGGACTGAAATCATCGTGGAAAAAAGAAAACCAAAGAGCCAAAGAGCAGGGAAAGGGAAGGAAAAGGAGGTAAAGGGAAAGGCAAAACACTATTATTTCTTTCTCATGTTCCCAAAGAACAGAATGGTTTCCTTAAACAACATGCTAGTTACTCAAATACCTTTTAAGCAATGTCACAGAAAGGCTGCACACTTCCAAGATATTGCGCAGTTGTTCTTTAAGACAATTTAATTCAATATATTCCGTAAAGTCAGCATACATAGGAGAGGCATCTATTTAAAATGATTATCTAAAACAGTATTTTTATTTCATCATTTTACTAATGTTCTCTTGCAACTTTAATCTGTTTTTAATGAGACTAATTTTAATCTTTTTAATAATACCATCTTGCATGTGTCAGGCTACTCTGGAGACTATTCCGATTACTGTAACTTGAAGAGTATGAGAAGTATTATCTCCAAACTACCCTTTTAAAATCTCTTATTATGCTGGAACCACAATCAATCACACATGACCATACCAAAAAAATTATGTGTAATTCAAAACAACTGCTTTATTACAAATTGGAAGATTTATGCCTGCAAACTCATAGTTTTTAATATGATAACGTAAAGCTCAGAACTTCAGAGGAAAATCAAGGGAGGAATCAAATCTACCTGCAAGTGTTAGTTGTATAGTTCTCACATTTTCCTTTATTTGGATATTTTCAAAGTACGTCTGAATCACACTGTTGGTTTCTACACCCACTTTATCCTTCTACTTCSTACCATGGACGCTGCATTTCAAATGCTGATCCCTACTCTTTTTGCCTTCAGTTGTATATGAGTAGAGGTTATCAGCTGATGTTCTCTAATGTTGAATGTGCGCTGCATGAGAATTACTGAAGTGAAGCAACTTGGCCTAGCAACTTTTAACACCCTTTTCAGTGTACATTTCAACAAGTTTGTGACAATCTTGAAAGTAAAGATCAACACATGTAATTCCATTGGCTACTTATTCTGACTGACAGCTCTTATACCACAGTCCACTCCAGAAGGCAAAAAAAAGCTCTTCAAATATATTATTCTTTGGCATCATCACAGTACACCAGAGATGCTGTACAACTTGTCACTACATGTTACTTGAAGGGTAGAGACACAGTAATTTACTGGAGTTCCAAGGCTACACTGAAATCTGTCTAAAACTTAGCCAGCCAAGTGCATGTAGCCTTGTGCCATTCCTTAAA
>NW_028186374.1:253926-254528 GCF_003343005.1 Rhea americana | reverse complement strand
AGGGATATAGATGCTGAAGACCTCAGCACAAACACTGACTAAAAATCTGCAACGAACAGGTCTTTAAAACGTTGCTTAAAATATGACAGCTACTGAAGCCTTGGGTTACCCTACTGCCCACTTCACAAGTGTTCTTCTACTGCCTGTCGTGACACAGAATCTCAATCAAAAAGTGAACATAACAAGCATTTGCAAAGGATGCAGTGAAGGACGGCATAGAGATGATGAAAGGTGAAGAAATAAATAAAGACCAAACTCACTTTTAGCACTGAATTTGTTTTCTTTACGTGTTCTACCAGTCTTCTTCAGACAATTATCACAGACAAACCTGTCAAGAAAAAAAAATTCCCCTAAACTTAACACAAGCTCATATCAACTAGTTTAATTTGGCATTTGAACCCCTGATTTTAATTGACAGAGTGCAATATGTTTTTCTCTGGATCCTAACAACTTTTACCTTTCTATTTTTGAAGGACGTAAATCCTTTCAGAGCTGGTTTAATTCTGCAAGCAGTTGCACGTGCATTTGTGTTTTTTCGTGCACAAGCTTATCTCCTGCCACCTACCATGAACAATTCTGTCTCATGCACATTTTCATCTTAG
>NW_028186374.1:249971-253901 GCF_003343005.1 Rhea americana | reverse complement strand
CTATTTTATTTAGAGACGTTTGGTCCTTTTGTACACAGTTCTTAGAAGACAATGACTGCATATTATAAAGCAAATGCAGAACATCTTAAATATATAAAGGAACATTGGTCTTATCGTACAAGAGTTAAACAAAAAACTAGTCAACAGCTCCTTACCCTGAAGGCCAAATAATATCATAATGTAATACACAAATCTGGTGCATCTTCCGACCACACTCTTTGCAGTCAACAAATCTGAGGGGAAAAACAAACAAACAAACAAACAAACAAACAACAACAAAAAAAAAAAACAAAAAAAATTAATCAGTTTTGTTATTAGGCATGTAATCTTCCAGATTTCAACAAGGAAGTACTTTCAATCCCCTACTAAGCACGGAATCAACTTCAGCAGGCCCAATTTATATGCCAATTAAAAATATTCATTCTAATAGCTTCAAATACACATCTACGAATTTCATATATAAGATCAAAATGTGTGTAACATCAAACACTGAAACTGTAAAAATCTATGAGTTAAAAAGCAAAATGAACTTCCGTGCACAACTCCAGATCCTTTCTATCCTTTCCTAAGCAGGATCTTGAATTTTCCCAACTTCACAGAATTCTGCTTAGCAATACCTCCACAGATTTTAATTTCAACTGTTGCAACCACAAATTGACAAATTGGTTGCTCATCTTACTGTAAGCGTAAAACCAGTCATTCATGAATGACTGTGCCAACAAAACATGTATTAGCTTGTCTTCACTTGCATGAGTTTGCAGCCTTTTTTTTAATATATTAAAAAACCCATACAAACTTTCAAATGGAAAAACCATTGGAAGGGTTCACAGTCAAGACCGTGATATATTTATGGAACTAAATGTACTGGTTTATCTGAGCAGTTCACCTTTAAAGGGCAGGAGGAGGAGCTCTAATATTTGCAAAGAGTATTACATATCAACCATCAGAGAACAAAGTATCAGTAAGATAAAGTCTGYTTTCAGCAAGCTAAGGACAGCTGGAATAGCACCACAACACTATTATAGAAATATTAATCTTGGCTTTTACTGAAGTGAAGGGTAGTAAACACAAGCAATACTCCTCTTTCAGTAGGCTAAGTACTTAGTTGAAGATTGATTAAAAACATATTTAAGAGGTCTAGCTAAACCAGAAGAGAAAACCCCTAACTCTTGTGCACCCACACCAGCACACAGGACTTAGTATCAAAGGCTATGTATAACGAAGGGCCATTTTTAACCACAGTTTGTGTAGTGCCTTGCAGAACATACTTTAGCAATTACTTGTACCCAAATGATGCAAGCCACAGCATAAAAAGAAAATTGCTTAAAACATCTGCTGGCTTTTCCATTTAGAAAGAAACCTTAAATTCTTTCAGGGTTTTTTGCCTTATTTATTTTAATAAGGCTGTGTGATTATCAGCGCCTTGTAACCCAACGACACCACAYGCTGAAGCCTGGGGAACGAGTGCCTTGCAAGTCACATCAGAGGTTATGCCAATCCGGCACCTCATCACCACGAAAGGAGATCTTGCTCCTCCATCTCTCCCATGGAGATACAGTTCTGCTGCTTGCTGGGTCTCTACTAAGACAGGTCAGCTCACTAACCCAACAGGGCTGTTCTTGTTCTTCTGGTTTACTTTTCCACTCTATKAAGTAGGGATCCAACAGCCTGAATCAGTTCCTACAAGGATACAACCAGCACCAGAACTAGCACAATGGAGCRAGAGCAGGACCTCTCTTTCAGCAGTGGTGGCCATTAGATGGATTCAAGCTTCACAGGTAAAGCTGCAACTTTGCTGTTCATTTCTAGGATTCTAAACCGGGATCTCGTGAATTGAAGGCCTAAAGGAAGACGTCTTTATTCATTGCCTAATCTCTGAAGTGCTGGACAAGTGAAAGCCATAAGATTATCTTAATATAAAAAACAACAGCCTGGTACTTACGGCTCTGGATCTAGTGTATCATTTTTCTTCTTTTCAAACTGATCTTTAGAGATGGTTCTAAAGACAAAGAGTTAACATGAAATCTCAGTAGTACCTTTATATCAGAGGTTGAGACAATATTCTTACATGCAGCAAATGAGCAAAACAAGTCTGAAGTAAGTGAATCAGTATCTATTTTCTGTTCGGAGAAAGCAATTCAACTTGTTTTCATTTTAAGCTACAGAAAATATTTCTCCCATTTCATTTGCTGGGGTAGATTATAAGCAATACAATAAATAGGCAACTATATGCATAAATTTTAAATCACAAAAAACAAGGGAAGCCATGATCAGTATAGCAGCCGCCTTCCAAAGCGGCTGGTGTTCCTCATAAATCTTAAGGCATCTTATTTTGCAGYCAGGTTAAAGACAAGCCATTGGCTTCATAAACAAAAGCTGTGCTTCAAAAGGTGATAAATCAGCATTAGCAAAAGTCTTTAATTTGAAAAGGTAAGGGATTAGTAACATTAGTAACATTTATTGACACTGCTTCAAGCTTCCCCCTCCCCAACCACATTATTTAGCATCTGTCACCCCTAGGATTAGTCTATGGGCAGCTCTCGGGCAGCCTAACAGGACACGGCAAGCAATGCCGTTGGGTAGACCAATAGAGTCAACACAGTAATACCAGTTAATCATCGGTTACTCTAAAAATTAGTAAGAAAGGAGGCAACCACCCAAACCAGCAACAGCTCAGATCGAGAACACACACAGTTCCTCCTTTCTTTAAAAAAAGGAAAAGAAAGGAAAAATAAACCAAAGAAAACGAAGCGTGAAGAAGAACGGAAGCAACTTACGTTTGAGGCTGGGAAGGGTCATCACCCAGGGTGACATTCTCCCCCTGGATTTCAGTGAAACACTTCTCACAGAAGTGATACCTGTCAGCAAGAAGGCCATATTTGGGTGAACTGGTCCAGCACAACATACAGCCACCCAAGCACGGAGCCACCAACCAGAGCAGGGCAGATCACCACGACGAAAGGGGGGGCGTTGTTGGTTGATTCATGGGTCAGTGTGGACAATGAGAAGGAACAGAGGGGAGGGAAGGGCAGGATTAGAGAACAGGGAAGGGAACAAACAGCACAGACGTAAGAGGTAAGACGCAAACACCAAGACAACACAGAGCAGAAAGCCAAGGCAAAGCACAGATTAGCATTCGGTCTCATTTTATACATTACGGCCATCATCACTAACAAAATAGGAGAGGGTCAAATTCAAAATTTGGGGAGGATTAAGGCAGTAGCTACCAAGCGCTACGTTTGCATGTTCTTCAGATTTAAGAATTTGGGTTTGATTTTCATCACTTAAGGGGGGGGGAAGCTCTTTGATTCCAGGCTTCAGAATAATTGTTTCCTTTGGTTAAAAAAAAAGAAAAAGAAAAAAAAAGCCCGTCAAAAAGCTTAAGGACACATTTTCACAGATTTAAATAATTTAAGAATATGCTGAAAGCATTTATTATCATTAAAAACTGTAAAAGCAGAAATACTTGGTATGAAAAAAAATCCAGAAAAATATTAAATTCAAAAGTTATTAAACTATAGGGTTAAATGTGACCAACTGCTCAGCTAGTATTATTTAATATAAATGAAACCAAATCCATACTCTAGACAAACATTTAACAGAAATGCAATTATGGGTCAGAGTTTCCAGCCATTCATCTCTATAAATCCAATATATGTATATATATGGACAACATTAAATATTGTACATACATACAATATATTTACTGAGTACATCAAAGATCTGGAATGAAGCTGTACAGATTGCATACGAGGCCAGGTGCAATTTTGGGTCTCCGGACCACGAGCCAATCCAAGTTATACTCGGCAAAAACTATACGGCAGCTTAACTAACCAGGCTGAGCGCATTGGGAACTCAGCTCTACAAAAATACAATCTGCATTTGAAAATAAATAAATAAAAACTCAGTTATATGGATTTTTTTTTTTTT
>NW_028186374.1:175444-248801 GCF_003343005.1 Rhea americana | reverse complement strand
GCCGCGATTAGAATGAGGAAGCGAAAAAACTGAAATACTGCGAAAAATGAATCGCCCGACGGTCGTGAATACTTGTCCATAAAGTAACCCCTGTGGAACAGTACTTGGAAGTCACTATGAACCTGGGCCCTCAGAAACGAGGCTTGCTCGCAACTCGAGTCTGGCGTGCCGCTACGAAGAGTCAACAAAAACTACCGAAAGCACGCAGTGTGCCAGCCGTGACAGCCAGGGAAAACCCAAGGGGCGCCCTTATCGCAACATGCTGAAAAGGAAGAGCTTTTCAAATGCAGACTGTTCTGGTGACTGCTTCCCTTTTACCAAAAAATCAAGAAAAGGCTCAATTTCTGCATTAACAGGTGAAGTTCCAGCTGTAGTTCAAGTGTATCCAAAAGAAAAACTAAATTAAT
Organism: Rhea americana; assembly: GCF_003343005.1. NCBI lineage: Eukaryota > Metazoa > Chordata > Aves > Rheiformes > Rheidae > Rhea > Rhea americana. Next base: position 248,394 of record NW_028186374.1, on the reverse strand, counting down.
GATCGGATGCTTGCGCTGATATTGAATACCGATCACTTGTTTCAGATGGATATCCACTGCAGAAGTATATTTTCTGGAACACTTGAACTTCTGCGTTGCTTGATGGAAGCTGAAGAGCTCTACTTAGTAATTAATTGCTAACCATTTAATTGAAGTACCAGAGACTGTTAATTCAATGACGTCCAAATATCTTTATTCATAATTTAGTTATGAAATACGCTGGACTTCAGATAATTCTGATTATCTCTCTTCCATAAATGAAGAAAAACAGYATTGGCCAAACAAAGGTCTGCTGGAACCATATAATTTGCTTCTTGCTCATTTACTATACGGTTAAGAAAAAAAAAACCCTAAGATTTGAGGAAGATCACTACAACGGGAAACAGTTAATTTGATAGAGCAGTACAGCTGATTAGTAAGGGCTTTCTATGATCCAACAGGCTATGTACACACTTAAAAGATGTTGTGACAGATCTTCACAAGTATTTTATCAAAAAAAAAAAAAAAAAAGAAAAAAAAAAAAACACGAGACCCCCCCAAAATCCCTCAACTTCCATGAATCACTCTTGATTTAATTGGCTTAAAATAGAAGACCTCAAGAGAAAAGAAAAGAAAACCCCCTATCCCTCAAACTCTAACCTCCTTCTGAAGATACCTGGATGACCAGGGAACACCTTATACTTCAGTCCTGTTATTGGCCCACTGCTACTTGGACAAATCACCTCTTCTGTATCAATACCTTTTTAAACCAACTTCTCTGGGGTGGGGACCAACAGACTGGCATACTTAGGTAGGAAACTGAAGTATTATACTGCCGAGCCCAGAGAAAAACATCACCCTTATCAACTCCATACGTCATGCTAGCAATCAACTTTGCCTTCCACTGAGTGATCCAAAATGATTTAATACTGAATTCAAACAGAGAAGTATTACTGAAAGAAAAATGACTCCTTCAATTGCTTTTGAAGTTGCTATTTCTTTTCAAATATAGTACTCTCTGGCTGCATACTATGAAAAATATTTGAAATTCTAATACACTGATAATTGATATTTAGTATTTTTCTCCTCTTACAGTGACTACTCAAGAACTATCTTTTTAAATGTTATTTATAGCTTAATTTCTCTTCAGACTGACTTTTTCTGGGAATTCATAATGCCTGTATAAAACCTTATAGGTCAGCTTGTGAATCTATATTCCTGCATAACAATACTACCTTCCTAAGGAAAGCCAAGCAAGACCCAATGTATAACCTAACACAACATGCTTTCATCTCCCATATTTTGCCATTCCAGCTCTGTGGAATACAACAGCGTTGCAACATCTTACAACATGATTTGGTGTTGTAGTGATCTTAAGAAATTAAATGCAAGCACTGACTTTCTGAATTCATTCCATAACTTCAGTCAGACTACAGTCTGCTGTGCACTTCAAAGACGGCAAGGCTTAGACCGTCAAGCCTCTGGAAAGAAATTCATGATTTTGTTTTAAATAGGGAAAAGGAAGTTTGTCTCTTATCCAATTTACGTTTTATAATTTTTTGAGGGGGGTGGAGAAATCAAAAAAAAAAAAAAAAAGAAGAAAGCCAACTTTTAACAGTTTGCTTTAAATTGTTATTCATTATAACACTATTGACTTAGGTATTAAATGAAAGATGAATATTGTAATACTAATCATTGTTTAATAAACATATGAACATCAAAACCTAGTATTAAGAAAATTTTAAGAGCAAACTATTATTTTTCTAGCTTTTCATAGAGTCTGGGCAGTTTTTAATAGTGATTGATGCTCGAAAAATAACTTTACACTACATTTGTTACTATCACTATTACTGTAAACATCTCATTTAATTTACATCCTTTTTCATGAAAATTATGGTTATAACATTTCACTTTTGCTGTCTAAATCAGATTCTAACTTTATGCATTGGCATCTTGAAAAAAATAGTTTAAAAAGAATTAACTATTTACTAGGAATACAGAAACTAGAAGTCTTGCAATTGATCACAGTACCATTTGCTTTGAAATTTCTGACACTAATTCCAAAGCATACCAGTATATTATAACTCTACCAAAACAAGGCAACATGCTTTTCTCAGTGCCTTTTGGCAATTCCCCCCTTCTCCCTCCAGTAAGCCCTGCTAYGGATTTTGTGGAAAATATGGAGAACTTCCATTTAAACGGTGCATGGTGCAGCCAACAGCTGCAGCTAACAGCCAACAGCTACCAGCAAGCACTTAAACAGTTTCTAATCAAGYTTCAGAATACAAAACAGAAGGTCACCTGGCAAAGGCTAGCAAGATAGATAACTTTTTCCTGACTTAACTGACAAATAAAGGAAAGAGAAGGTTAATAATCGTTCTCTTTATTGGCAGAGAGCTGATAGGATCTTACTTCTTGAATAAAAAGGAAAAAAAAAAAGTTGAGGACTTACCTATTCTGGTAACTGTAGTAGGCAGCATCACGAGGAATAGTACACAACTGCTTACCATAGCAGCACAAGGTCTGTGGAGAAAACTCATACTGGAAAACAAAGACAAGAAAAGAACCATTAAAATGTGATTTTATGTTGATCAAATATCTGATAGGTAAACCCAACATTTAAGAACATTGTAATACATAGGGATGTTTATTGATGTATATTGAGACATTTATCACACTTTCCGAAGCCACTATGTTGAATAGCTCTCTTCATCGAGCTAACAATTATCAACTACACAAGTTAAAAGATCTGTCCCTCAACCTGCCTAATTTATTGCAAAAAAAAATGAAAAACAAAACATTTTAATATTACCTATGTCTGAAAAAATTATTCTTTGGAGAAATATAACAAGAAGAATGCTACCTAAATTTTTTAGTCTTAGCATGCTGATACAAATCTGATTTTTTTTTCTTTACTAGCCCTTTCATTATTTCAGTTAGGGAAAAAAAAAAAAAAAGAGCGAGAGACTATATAAATGCTATGATTTATCTGCTTAATCAGGCTAAGATCTCTGGGAGAACAGAACTCAATCCAAACCCCAACATACATACCTTGCGCCCACAGCAGTAGCCAAGTGATTGCATAACAGGATCAATCTCTTGTTCAAACACCTCTGCGAGTTTAGTGCAAAACTTATAGACCCTGGAAGTCTTGCGATTGTAAAGCCAGGCATTGTTAAACATTAGCCAAACATCGTCCACGTACTGCCAGGGTTCTTGGTACTGCCCAGTATCCAATTTACGTTTAATGGTTGAAAGGTCCATAGGATTCTTCACAATGTCAAAGTAGTCCTTCAAACACATACACATACACAAAACCCTTTATTTTTAAGGTGTCAATGTTTCACACTATTCATGCAAAAGATGAAATGTTCATGTGAGTAAAGCTATGAGAAATCCCACACAAACATTTTATATTTTGCTATTGCCAACTCACCGGAATCCCTAAAAGCTGAGGATCCACAGGCTGTCTGAAAGGTAGAGACTCTGGGTCCTGCCGGTACAGAGCTTCGAGGGTAGGCATGAGCGCCTGGCGCAGCTCCTCAGGCTTGAAAACTGTTAATGGAAGTTAGAAAGGTTAGCAAATTCCTGTCCAGGTATCCTAACTGCTGGGTTCCGCTAAAAAAAAACAAAAAACAAAAAACAAAACAAAAAAAAACCTCCCCCCACTCCCAAACTCCCCACTAGCTTAACACAAAAGTCTTAAACAGAGTTTTCCTGAACTGCATAATTGATCAGCAGCAAAACCTGTAATCAAGAGGACACCGCATAGCTTTTATCTYTACTGAAATTACATTAGATGATGTTCCCTGAATCCACAGCTACCGACAACTGTAGCCCGTAAAGAAATTTTCTACAGCATAAAAAAGAATTTATCCAGAACCAAATTAACCAAGCAATTACTCTAATGTGGACAAAGTCTAGCTCTTCAGAGTACAAACTAAGAGCCTACCTTCCTCTTCCCCTTTTCTAACACTGTCCACTGTTTCCATTTTAGTATTTTTCTAGCAAAAMCACCCCAGTGGACAGGGCCAAAGAGCGCCAAAGAGCTCTACAGTAAGTAATTAGATAGCTTGATAACCGGCATAGGAACTTTCTGGGCATAGTATACAGACAGCCCTGGTCTCAAGGACTGCTAATTGATTCTGAAAGTGTTAATACTTGTAGATTTATACGCATCATTACAAACACTTGGTGACAGTGGCATGGCAACAGCCACGTTTCTTTCAACAGGGGATGACAGCGGCAGGAAAAGCGATGCAGGTTTTGAAAAATAATAGTAACTTGGAGAGCTCTTTCAATACCGCAGTAGTGTCATTACATTTATTTTCTTAGGAAAAGAGTCTTGAAATAGGAAAGTATGCCTATTATTTAAAAACAGAAAACTAGATGGCATCCAGTATTTATCTACCCAGCTGAAATGAGAATGAAACCAATAAAAAGGACCAATTAGGAGTTTTGCTGGAGCACTCATAGCAGTAGCATGCAGTGACTCCCTAGGAGGTTTATCAATGCTTTCTCCCTCAAATGGTATTTGTGAAGATATGAACAGGTATCATAGCTTTCTGAACCTCTAACTGACCTATGATTTAAGTAGCTTTTTGGGTTTTTTTAAAAAAAATATTTTATATTTCTGAGAACAAAAGCCTTTCTGTGTCAACTGCGCCCCCTGAAATTACATGCAAAAATAAAGCAAGGCAAAGAATTAAGTTGACGCTATTCAAGAAGGTCTGAAGTATTGTTTTCAATTTTTTTTCAGCATTTCTGTACACTGCAGCTCCTGTCAGTTGGGCTGAAAATAGTCCTTGCAGAGCAAGGAGAAAGCTGCAGAGAGGTTGAGTGCACTGCCAGTGACTGGAGGCAGGACTGCTGCTGATGTACCCATGTAAGCTAAATTATGGCAAAAGACTTAAGCAAGGTGCTAGCAGGAGTTCAGCATGGGCTTGTCTTACAGGTACACCGAGATCCTGTGCTGCTACTACTACCAAACTCGTATTAGCCAGATGAAAACAAGATTGTCCCAGGAGGACCATGTTCATGGTTACAGCAATGACCTGATGATCACTTTGGCAGTTGCCATAATTTCAGTACTCATAAAATGAAGAAYCTGCTCTGGATCTATTCATAACATATTGCCAGACATTTCCCTAGTAAAGAAACTCTACTATATATTCTCAAAATGTCATAAACACTTGCAAAATAGTGTTATGGAGTTCTCAAGAGCAGAATGAGACACAGAGCTCCATTAACGAGGCAAGGTATTTTCTATTGCTTGTGGAAACATCATAGTTTGACTCAGGTACTTCATAACTTGATATTCTGAATTCTTTCGTTTAGTAAAATTTAAAGGTCAAAGAACACCTTTTAATGATCTATTCTGGCCATCTGCTTGTCATCTCTTACAGAGAATTTTCCCTGTACTGACCCCTATACCACCGGGCTAGCATGTCTTTCAAAATGCATCTAATCTCGATTTAAAGCCCCAACAGACAATTAATCTTTAAAGAAATTTGCAAAAGTTATGTTAAATATCTTTGCCAAGAAAGTCTGCATTCTCCTTTCATTTTGAAGTTTGAAAAAGTAAAAATCAAAATCCATTTGTTCTGATTTGACTTTCCACAAAAAAAACGCAGAGAAAAGTTGCCTTAAATCTTCAGCAGTAAAAAGGCCTCGTGCTTTATCTTTGGAACTCTCTGCCTCTAATGAACATGGCTAATAACAGAAAATGTGATCACAGGATCTCCCCGTGCCCAGATTTTTGCAAGAACTTTTCTGCTCTCCCCTCTCCTCTTCTTCACAATTCACCACCCTCAGTACTCCTCTTTCAGCAAGGAGCTCTCTGTAAAGAGTTATCCCATTTTGTCTTGGATGCGTGGGTGGCAGAGAGAACATGGGATCTTTGCCTGAATCATGATGATGTATTATCTGCCTGACAAGAGTATAATGTTACTTCTTTCTTCTTCTTCTTTTTTTTTTTTTTAAAAAAAGAAAGAATAATATATTTTTTCCTTTTAAAGAGAGGAAATCCTGCTTGTGATTACTAAGGACACTAAGGAGAAAACTCTCGAGGAAGATGAGAACACATTCTCAAAACAGCAAAGATAATATGCTCTTTTTTTTAAAAAAAAAAAGAGAAAAAAAAAAAGACTTGCAGGCTTTGCATTAGAATGACTTATAAAGAAGAAAAGCCAAAAAAAACTAATCTTAAAGGTCACCAAGCTGTAAGGCAGCCATCTCTAATGAGAGGAGGAGACACGAGGTACCCAAATTAGTATTATGCTTTTTCTTTAGAGAAGACTGCAAGAGAAAAGGCAAGGAAAAAAAAATCCTACCCTCTGGTTCACATCAGATACGAGAGGGGAGAAGAAAATAAACTCCAAACCAAACACACCTGAATTTGAAATGCGAGAGTATCAAGCCCCCACTTACAAAGGCAAATCTATGAACAGGGAAAGGAAGAAAAGCTTGTTAACAAGGTGCCCACAATTCTCCAAGGTGACCAAACTGCAAGAATTCAGGTGTAGGTGAGTCGAGCAAAACCCTATCTCAGCAGTGTTATCCTAGGGGGGATAACTGTAGGGATCCTACACAGGAAGGAAGGAAAGGATTTTCAAATAATTTCATAACCAATTAAAACATCTAGATGATTACCGTAAGCAGTTTTAAGATATCATCTAACCTTTAAGCATACTTAATGGTATTTACTCTTGAATACCTCTTGGTTTATATAACATTTTAATACAAACACTCTACRAAAGTTGGACAAGCTACTTGGTAAGGGAACGCCACCATTTCATGTTGTGTATGTAGTTGTACCTACCCATGTACTCAAGGTGCACATGTATTATAATATACAGTTACAAAGCTCCACTATTTCTAAGATGAGAAATTTGTTACTACATAAGGTATTGGAAATATATAGTAACCCAAATCTAATAATCAGAATGATACAGTATACCTCTGACAGTTCATTCTGCAAAAACCTTAGTCTTTCAACCACTTGGCTCAATTTACTCCCAAGTGATTTCTTCTAACAAGCAGTAGCAATGACTCTTTCCACTGGGAATATAACTGGCTTATAAACGCCAATAAACTTTCCAGTCCCTGCGTTATGTTTTGTTTGAAATGGACTCTGCCAGCTTGTGGGGCAGTGTATTCTCATTTGGCTGGCCCACTACACTACAAATCAAAAATACCATCTGCAGGAAAACGTGTTTATTGTAAAAAGATTAGGTTTAGTAATTAAGTACAACCCAAAGCACAGGGGTTCATTATTCATATTGCACAAACTTTAAAATCTTGCAACTTCTTGATCACATCCTGAACAGCATGCAGCTGTAATGTTCTTTTTACTGTAACTCTATGCAATTCCCTTCTAAAGGAGGACAGAAAAGTCTTGAAAAGGACTTTCCCTCCTTTGATGTTTGCAGCATGTTGAAAGCTTACCTTTGGTCAAAAGTTAACCACAGAAAATGTCAATCCAAACAAGTGGATGCTAAGCGACCCTGAAAACAGCTAAGGATTTTGAGGCCAAAAACCTCATCTTGCAGGCTCCCACAAGGCCTGCATTACAACACAGAGCAATTTCTTCCCTCTGTTTCCTTTAAACATCTTATTAAATTATTTCTTATTGACCCAAGGCATGCAAACATGTATGTAAGTCCATTCAAAATCTGTAATGCTACCATGTTTCCTTCGGGAAAAAAAATATATGTTACAGATACAGTTGCACCTATATCCAAACAAATTCAAATATTACACTTTAGATTAAGCTAACAGAGCTAACTGAACTGTTTTAAATATTTCCAAGGAGGAAGCTTTCAGGTGAATGCTACACAAAAAAGCTACACAGGTGGTCTTTTAAAGAGTAAGACTAGTGAAGCAGTCAAGGCTCAAAGAAACAGATTCAGGAAATCAGTTCCAGCACCTAGTTGTCAGACCTACGAAAGCTACAACTCAGTAAGAAGGCTGAGAGTGCAGCCTCTTATGAGGAAGCATAGAAATGAGTATTATTCTTGGTTACTGAGAGCACTGTATCTCAGTTGACCTCCCATGAAAGAGAACCGGCCAAGATACAAAGATCCTTCTGTACAACTTCTTTACAGCCATTGCTACCTTACTGCCTTGGTTCTTCCAGGCAGCAACTGGACCCCTTAAGAAGTTTACCATTGGCAGAAATGATTGCCAGAATCAAGCCCACAGCAAAACGTTTCTCACCTGTGATTCACATACCATTAAAGGAGATCTGCTTTCAAAAATAACCTGGAGTACTAATCTCCCAGCCTCATGTGCTGAAACACGCATGCAAAATATACCTTCCAGCAGGAACAGACAATGCCGAAAGCAATGGCTAGTGAAAAAAGTTTTCGTATACATACTTTTTTTACGGGGCTGAGATGGTGACGTGGATTGTGAAGTGGTTCCATTAGTGCCACCTTCATCTTCCTCCTTAGCATCTACTTTTATTTCAGGTTTCTTTTCTTCTATTTCCATTGGCTCCTGTTTCATTTCTGTTCCATCTGCTTCTTCTTTTGTTTGTGAAGATCCTTGTAAATCCTCCTCCACCTTAAGAAAAGATGCAAGAAAGACATGCCATTACATCTATGTCTCAATCTTCAGTCATTCCAAATATTAGTTTGAGATTGTCAAAGCACTCTCCATCCATGGCTTTCCTCAGGACAGTTACTTTCCAGTAACTACCCTCTTCTCGCCACCTTAACTCACCATTTCAGACACATCATTAAGTGCTTTTATATCTATCACTGCTTTCAGTTAAACTGTATAGAATCTCATTTACCTCAGTCTTAGCTTCCACTTGTGTCTCACTAGTCTCTGGCTCAGTTTCTTCATTTTTAACTTCTGATTTGCTTTCTAGCATTGGTGCATCTGGTCCTAGTTGCTGGGAATTCGTATCAGCACTAGCAACTGAGGCAGGGGTGGGGACCCTGTTATCAATACTAGCTGCTGCCTGGGATAGCTGTTGTAAAAACAGTACAAAAGAAAGACACTGCATATATAGAAATATTTTCCTTTACTAAAAAAAAACAGCACAAAAAAAAAAAGACATGAGATGATATTCTAAAACAGTGCAGAACATGGATATAGGAGCTCACTGTAGCCAAGTTTCTATATACCACATTTTGTAACACTCTGCTTTACAGAGGAGAAGCCAAGGAAGAATTCTGTCCCAAAGAGGCTGCTTTTACAGAGAAAACACCTGCCCAGTAAAAGACTGTACATTCAACAATTCAACGTGTGCATTGCTCTGACAAAAAAGAAAAAAAATAGCAAAAAAAAGCATTCAAGTTTCATGTTCAGAAAAGACCAATTCCGATTAAGGTCAAATACACGTTAATGGGCCAAATATAGATATAAGCCTATTTTGCCTAATCTTTCCACACATTGCTGTTCTTTTTACTTTGAGCAGTGCAAAGTCATTCAGCATGCTCCCCTCCTTCAAACACTGAACATCTGAATAGACACATTTTTACATAGGTATACATAACTATTTTTTTTTTAAATCTTTTGTTCTGAAGTAGAAACTAGGATTTACAGCCATAAACAGTATGGGCTCTATAAATTCACAGCACTGCTGTACAAAGGAAGGATTCCTGTGGAATGCTTATTTCACCACATGGAAAAATGCAACTAGCTGGTACTTACTGGAGTGCCAGGTGGCTGTGCCTGCACAGATGTTGGCTGCTGCTGAGATGGCTGTGGGGTTGGCACAGACTGGGGTTGAACTGGGGTCTGAGGCTGCGGTGTCACTTGAGCCTGTGCTGCAGTCTGCCCCGTCGGTGTACTCTGCGTCTGTGTCGCGTTGGGAACAGAACCTGGTGTAGGTGTAGGGGTCTGTCCCGAAGACGAGACGGGTGTCGATGGCTGAGTAGGTGCTGCTGGCTGAGGAGGAGTCATTCCAGGTGGTGTCTGGTGCTGAATAGGTGGCATGCCAGCTGCAGTGGACACTGGAGGTGCAGTCTGATGTAGAGGTGGCTGGGTCACGGGTGGACATGACAACTGASCACTCTGTGGTCCTAGCATGTTGATGGAGTTAGGAAGAGCAGCACTGGGAACCTGCCCCTGCTGGAGCGAGAGAGATTCTCTTACATACACGTCACTCCTCAAACTGTGGGAATCACACTTGTCCTCTAAATCACAGCACTGACATCTTTTAAAACAGTACTACTTTGAAAGTCTAAACATGCAATCATCTAAAAGCGAATGAGTGCTGCTGTTGCAAATGACTTTGTTTTCTTTAATAGTTGTAATGAGCCTTGCTCCTACAGCTAGCTGTAGCTTGCACATCATTTTACATTAATTTTACTGCCACAGAAGAGAGAGAATCCTTAGGACCTCCTCAGTAACAGAGAAACCTGCGGGCAAACAATCTCTAAATCATGCTATTGGCTGGGAGAAGTTTGGACATTACACAGAAAATGGTTTCAAGCTATTTCAGAATTTAGGCTGAAATTCCAGGGCAGCCCTTCTCTGGAAACCACTCCAGTGCATTTAACATCTATCCCAATGAAATGCACAGCAGGATACTTAAATTTTCTCTTTTTTTCCTTTTTCTTTCTTTCTTTCTTTTTTCCTTTCTTAAAAAAAAATAAAATAAAAAAAAATCAAAAAAAAAATCTGATCACACTACTCTGCTCCAAGTATTTAATTCTGGATCTTTCAGAGCAGCAACAACAAAGTATTCTGGAAGTGCTCAAACTTTTATGTTATACATTTTACTAAGAATTGAATCAGATAACTAGCAATAAGAACAGAATAATATTCTACCTCAGATGTATGTATCATTTCTGCTTTAATACAGATGTGCATCTTGCTCTTAAGAGTCTAAATCAATTAATAATTTCCTGCATATAAGATTTCAAACTTAAAACATGCTTCTATGTTGCCTATTTATAGTCAGTTTTAATGAACTAACTGCATTAGGAAAATCTTTTCCACCATGAAGGCGGTCAAACAACAGACCAGAGGCCTAAGAAGTTGTAAAAGGCCSATCCTAGAGATACCCAAAATTTAACTTTTCAGAGCCCTAGGTAACCTTCCTTGGTTGTCCCTCCTTTAAGCATGGAGTTGGACTAGAGAATGGTACAGGTCCCAAGCAAACTAAATTACTCTGAGTTCAGAAACAAGTCCCTCACTGTGGAAAGCCAAATACTTCGGCATCAGAAACAACTGTGACTTCACTGACCACTGTTGTAACAAAAAAGTAAACAAACAAACAAAAAAAATCAACCTTTTGGAAAACAACTTTCTGTTCAGAAGTTGAAAGATGAAAAGAAACTTAAAATGGTTTTCCCTATCTACTTTACTGTGACTCTTGATTTAAAGGTAGCTACTAAAGTCCACACACACACACACACACACACTCAGAAAGAACATGTGCTCAGAAGTGTCCCATGAACTAATTTGATATTCTCCCTTAAAATTCTCAGCGTGTATTTTTTTAGAATTTTTTTAATCAGAAATTACAGGTGAGCACAACCCCCAGTTAATGCATGTACATAGGATACATAAGAGCTYGTAGAGAAGGCAGATGTAACCTCAAAGTCAAGGATGACTACAATAAACAATGGATATAAGCACACTGAAACAATAATTAAAAAAATAGACTAAGATAATCTAGAGTAAATAAACCAGCTATTAGAATACATCTTACCTGTGTTACCCCTGCCTGGGCTGTTGATTGACCCATGCCCACGTTGTTCACATTCATAGCCCCACTGGATGCTGGAAACTGATTCTGAGACAGAAATTGGTTCTGGGTAGGAGCCTGACCCATCATATTATTGGAATGAGCTCCCATCATGTTCTGTGGCTGAGGCATTCGGGAAGGAGACATTGCCATCTAAAAATTCACATCCAAATTAAAGATATTAATATTTTTTATTATAGTGTAGCCACATAAAGGAAAATGCTCTCAAAGTAAGTGGCCATAAGATATGGCCAAAACTAAGAGGAAGACTTGCTTCAATAAACTGAATGGAACTGGGCACGTACACAGAACATTAACGTTTGTTCCATGGCGTTCATGACAGAAGTTTTTTTTTTTTTTTTAAAAAACCAAAGTAATAGTATTAAAGCTCTATTAAAAATGCTAAATTTTGTTTTGCTTTCTGACCTAACAGAGATAATCCAGTAAAAACAAAAATATTTTCATTTTTTCTAAAGAATAAAACCAAGTTTTCACAGAAAAACAGAGAAAGTTTATATACTGGAAAGATACAGTTCTTGAAAGAACTATGCTCTTTGTTGGATAACATTTCATCTGTGACATCTACCTCGCTGAAGATGGTCTTTTTTTTTTTTAATAAAAAAACATGTAAATAGTKAAAACAATCACCTCAATAGGAGTCTGGCAGACTCGGTGCATTTCCATGAAATTATCCTACAATTTACAGAACTGCTTTATGATGTGGCCTTTTCAGAAGAGTGTTAACTCTGCTAAATGTAATGCACTCATTTTTTAGAGGAATTTGGTAACTAGAAATACGAACCGCAGGAACAGCGCCCATGTTATTCATCTGTACAGGGTGGTTCATTGGAGAAGCTGCGCGGGGTCCCATGGGTGCTTGTGGCATCTGTACATTCCCTATGGACATGGGGTTAAACTGATTCATTCCTGCAAATGCACCCCCAAAACAACTCATTAGGAACAAGTCACCATGATTTATGTATGTATACTCTACAATAAAATTCACTTTTATTATGAGTAAAATCCAACTCTCCTATACTTCATTTTTTCTCTTTAACTTGGTTCAAATTATTTGGTTTAAGAGACAAATCAGGAAGCAAAAAAATATTTAGAGGAATATCAGTCAGAGTAAAACATAATTTACAGTGTCTAAAACACACGCAAGATGAACAGTGTGGATGATCCGTAACAACAGGATGCTATTTGTATATAGTACCTTAGGGTGTTAGCCCTGAAACAGCAACATCTTACTCAGGCTTCACTGAAACGCTTGAAGTAAATAAGATACAAATATGTATTTGCTTACATGAAAGCAAGTTCTACTCTCAAATCAGGACAGAAACAAGCAATATGCTTAAAAAGATGTTGGGCCTTTCCTTCAGAAAATTTCTTCCCTAGAAAAAATTTAGATATTTTTTCCAACAAGAATAAATGTATAAATAAATATTTACAGTGATGTACTTGCCAACTACTTTTTATCTTACCTAAATGAACCAAAAAGGTTCAGGATACAACTGCCCCAGGAAATTTCAACATAAAATTTTAACTTACTACTAATATTCTATCAAGAAATTAAAAAAAAATGGGCTACTTCTTTCTGTGAAAGCTGAAGCACCTAGAAGCCATCGGTTCATATTTTTCAGAAAAACACCTCCATGAGGCCACAGCAGTCCAAATCAGTGATGGCAAGACAGCAGTGCTATGAACAAGCTATACCTTTTTAAATGCACTTTGTGGCAAGTTTTCAGCTACAGGTATATTTTTGGCTAATAAGCTGATAAAAATGTGCTGAACTCCCGCTCCCAAAAGTTAATTAAGTTTCTAAATGACAGATCATTCACAGAATTCTTGCTTGTTTTCTCCTCTTTTCAAAGGACTGAGTTACTTCCTAATTGCTAACAAAAYACTCAGTACATACTGTTAATTAACACAGCACAGAAAACAGCAAAGAACGATGGTGAAAAAAGGGAGATCCAGGAGTTAACTCCCCCCCCCCACTCCTGCCTCAAACTCTGAAAGAAAAACAGATCAGCTTTTCCCCTAAATACGTATTTTGAATCCACAAATTGCAATGAGACACAAAAATATAGATACCTTGAGAAACCTGCATACGACTCATAGGCACGTTTGGCATGGACATAGGTCCGTCTGCAAAAGAAGCAGAAGAATGGACAGAGGAAAAAAATTAACATAAAAAAAGAAAAACTAAATCCWCCCACTTTTTACTTCTGTTTTCCTCAGCCCCTCTCATCCTCATAAAGAAGTACTTACTGGGAGGCCTCACGGGCTGTGCCTGGCCCATGGCAGCAGCCACCTGGGGGATACCAGGGGGCTGAGGTCCTGGGGTCTGTAAGGCTGCCTGGTTTCCCAAGATCCCTTGTTTATGTAGACGAGACCTCCTTTTCTCTTCTAGTTCCTTCTGTATCTTATAGATTTTTTCTGCTAATAAGTGGTAATANAAAAACAAAAAAACAAAAAAACTCAGTATCAAGTATAAGAAAAACATCAGCAGAACTTGTGCAGTCTATCAGAATACTGCCCTTCCCTTTAATTAAATAAATGTGCGCACCAGTCTATTTGAACAAGAATCACTTCTTTTCACAGTTCAATTAAGCTGAGACAGAATCATCGCTGCTTTAACATAGGTAAGAAAAAAATAAAGCTTCTAGGAAAAAAAAAAAAAAAGACTTGGCTTTATGACTATCCACTATATCTATTCTGAATAGATTAGCAGGAAAAGGAGAAAATTGCAGGTTCTCTATCGCTTGGACAAAAACCAACAGGAAGTTKCAATTTACTTTCTAGGTGTCACTGATTTTTAAATCATATTTTCATAATAATAATTTTTACTAATCCAGAGACATAAGAAAGAAGTCACTAGCAATACAATTATGCCAAATAAACTTCAGGAGACAGACGTTAAAGGCAGATCAATTTTTACAAAAAGAAAAGAAATCACTCTTTGCAGAATTTATCTACCAATACAGGGTCATTTCAAGAAATCTAAAAACAAACGGAGAAAATCAGTGAAAAATAGTCCATAGGCCCAGATAACTACACACCACCTCTGTGCATGACAAAAAGTCCACTTTACTCAGACCAAATTGATAACAGATCAAACAAGGCAGAGTATACAGCAAGGGAGCCAAATTTGCTTGTCAGCAATTGCTGGACACATATCTGCCAASTGCATGAAATTATGTGTGCCTGCTAACAGCAACGGAACTCACAAAACCCCAAAGACTACATTTRTTTTGTGAGATAACCTCTGATATTAAAACTACTCAGTGCTACATGGACCACAGGCTGAGCGATGTCTGTCCCACAATCATTTTCTCCTCATCAAACTGGCACTCCTGATCTAAAAAACTTATTATTACAGTAGGATCCACTGCATGTTAGAAAACTGAGATGAGACAGGTATCTCTCACCAATCTTGTTAAYGAAGTCCGGTGTTGTAATATGAAACTTCAGTTTCGTGAGCTCCTCATTTCCCCCCAACTATCTCAAAAATCCATTACTGAAGATGCTTTCTGCTGTCCAGAAGAATTTAAAAGCACTACAGCCCCTTCCCTTTTTCTGCTCAAGGGCTTCACCTATAACCTCCTACTTGTAGATATAAGATGACTGGCATGTGCTATTTTCACATTGCAAAGATTACTGTACATGTATACAAGGAGCACATACTGCATAGAACTCTGCCAAACTGTTTTCTATTGCCACTTAAACTAATCCATTTCTCAGCATCATGAAGCAGAACTGATGTTTCCCAAAAAGGAGGACATAATTTCACGAAACATTGTTTATAGTGTCTTAAGTACTCCTTTCTCCCACGTTCACTGCTTGGAGCCAAGTATGTCAGATGAATTCCCATAAAAAAGACTTTTGGCAAGAAGGCTCACRCAGCTGCTTGAATGGACAAGATACCTCTGGGTATGTGTCTGACCTACAGGTCAGAAGATATTTAATTTTATAACCAGTTGTTTACTAGTCTCATCCTTACTGACAAAGTATATAGATGAAGAAATCCTAGGTATGTCTATGAAATACTCATTTCCTCTCTAAAGCTGTCAGGGTGATCACACAGAAGTCTTTCTTGCTGAACAGCCTCTAGGTAGCCAGAAGGAGATCCCAATACTTTCACTGACACAGCAACACAATTGCAAGTTGGGCTACAGTGTAGCCTGTAGGCCTGTAGGAAATGAAACTTAAAATATCTCTTTAGCTCTTCCAGGAACGGACCTGTGAAGAGCAGACTCAGTGAAGTAYTGCTGTCTTATTGGATGATTATCACCTAGAATGCAGTTAACTAGTCTCTTTTGATAGCGTTAGCTTATTTAAGAATTGACCTCATGACTCTGGTCTGTTAGATCTTCACTAGCTATTAGTACTGGTACTCCAAACACTGTTTTTAGCTGATGAAAACACTTCTAGAGAGTGGTCCCTTTGGAGTAGAAGTACCACAGTGACATAACGAAACAGTATGCTCAATGTGTCAATCAACAGGGCTTTGATCCCTCCGAGTAACAGAAATTTGAGCTGCCACCTCATCGCATGTGGAGAAAAATTAACAAACAAGAAGMGGTAACTCTGTCTTGTCTCCTATTCACAAGGACAAACACAGGTAATTTAATTTCTTACAATTTTGTAGCTTGAAACAGCTGTTTGTCTTAGCCAAATCACTCTCAGTGCTGCTGAGCAAAAGAGAAATTACTCCAAAAGCATTAGTAAAAGGTAGGCAACATAATGGAACCAAGTCCCAGAGGAAACTTCCAAGAGCACATACTTTAAGGAAATTT
Organism: Rhea americana; assembly: GCF_003343005.1. Lineage (NCBI taxonomy): Eukaryota > Metazoa > Chordata > Aves > Rheiformes > Rheidae > Rhea > Rhea americana. The sequence continues at coordinate 231,909 of NW_028186374.1, read as the reverse complement.
TAAAACTATTATTTACATAAATAGATTTCAAAAAGGAAGAGAAAAAGTCAGCCAGGGAAGCATCAAGGACCATGATCTGTGCTCCAGTTCCCAAATATGTCCAYCAAACTTTCAGAGGGAGCTCAAGCAGGGCTGGACTACGCTGTTGTGTTTTCACAGAGTCGAAGGAGGTGAATTAGTTTCAAGTGACATTAATCACATAGTACTGCGCTATACAAACACTGTTATAGCAGAAAGCATGACCTTCTTCAACAACAAAACAGTGATATAATTCTTTGTGGTTTTCATTATGCTCTTCAGATGTGTGATACCACAGTTCTTTAAAGTATGCTCAATACTTGGACTGAAGCAACATACCCTACTGTTAGCAGATTCATACATATCTCCTTCCACTTTCCTGGCATAAGCGACCAAGTTCTCCATGCGGCGATCCTTCAGTGCTGCTGGATCAGGAGTGGGGAAGATGGCTTGGACACTATAGGAAAGGAAAAAAGAGGAATAAAGATATTCTTCAGAAAAAAAGTTTGAAAATGTTATCCAGCTTTAGAATATTCATTCCACATTTCTTTATAGGTCAGAAATAAATACAGCATATCAAAACTGTTTAAAAAAATCCCTATCAAAGTATTCTGAACAAAATTAAAGCAAATTTGATGATGAAAATACATGAGATTTGACAGGCTAGAGACTAAATATCTCTATTTACTACAGCACAGCAAGTTTATTAGCAATACAAACTGTCTGCCTCATCCCTTAATGTGATAGAGTAATGAACTGGAGATAACAGCACATCCTCAACAGGCTAGTGCCAGGGAACCACTACTGATAACACAACTTTCTCATCAACAATATCTGATGTCAGACGCAAGACATTTTGATACGTGTATTTAATGTTTTCCAACCAGTTACAGGAAAACCCACTGCTTAAGCTATAGTTAAGAACCAACTTTTCAACCAAAACAATGGTAGTGTTGTAGTTCTACTGCTGTAAATACTCAAGAGTATTTGACCTTAGCGTATACTYACAGTTTATGCACTAGATGATTGCGCAGGTCCTGAGTGACATGTTCATGCCATGCTTTCCTCACCCCAGTACTAGAAGGAGGTGCAGCTGTTGGCATTGAGCTGAGGTTTCCAACATTGCCAGAATTTGTGCCATCATTCATTAGTGGGCTGTAATAATGAGAAAAGGGACCATTACGGTATAAGAGTGCAGAATTTTGTTCTATGTTTTATGCCTGAGGATATTTAAGTAATCGCCTTCATCACTTCTAGGTATTGCATCAAACATTTTATAAGTGAAACTGAATCACCAAACTGGGAAACACCCAGTAACAAAGCTCAGGAGTTTACAAGACATAATACATACGAGTGATTAAAAAAAAAAAAATCACAACTGTTAAAGTATTTGTTTTATACAGTTAAAAAAAACAACACAAAAATAATCTTCCTTTGGGAATTCATTTAAAGCTACTAACTATTCTGGTAGAAGAAAATGTAGTAGATGTAGAACTGAAATAGGAAAAGAATACAGCCATAGGCAGGACTCATCATTTCAAGTGACAATACTGTAATTTTTTAAGGCAAGATCTTTTTTAACTTTCATAAAGCATGTAAATAAATGCTTAATTGAGCAAGAATGAAAATGTGTGCATTACTTATTTGTCCCAAGGGATGTTGGAAGCGCAGTTTCAGAAATTAGACTTGCTTGCTGGTCTGTTGTTATTCCTCCTGCGGGAAGGTTCATCTGGTTGGCTCCTTTGGGAAAAAAAATTAAACATTGCTGGTACCCAGTTCATAATTTTATAATAAAATAGCAAGAACTGTGCTTTATGAATCCAAGTGACTAGGCAAAGAAACAGTGGATTAGACAAATACTTGTACACTAGCATCCGCTATGATACATTTCCTTAACTACTAAGGAATCAAAAACTAATTTCAGACTGAATGATTTTTATATAAAAATGTGGCTATTAAAATTTAAAATTTGTCAGTTCTAAGTTCAGTAAGCTACAAAGAAGGTCATATTAACTGTTAAGTATTAGGAAGAACAGGTTGCCCAGAGAGATTGTGGGGTCTCCTTCTATGGAGATATTCAAAGCCTGCCTGAACGCAACCCCGTCTAACATGCTCTAGATGATTCTGCTTGAGCAGAGAAGTTGGACTAGATGATCTCCAGAGGTCCCTTCCAACCTTACCGATTCTGTGATTTCTTTAAGAAGCTAGTACCTGGGAGAGAGTGATCTGCTAGAATAGGTGAACCAGTTGGTAGTTACACCACTTGTTAAACCAACCAAAATACTTAAGGAATTACAGCTAAACATGTTGGATAAGAATAAGCTATTGACTTATTTTAGAAGAAACTAAAATTATTGCCACTTGGCAGAAACAATATATACAAAGCCTTCTAATATTCAAACCTAAACTGAAGTGTTCAAATAGTATAATTTTATGTCATTAATCAACATGAACAGAAAGTCACTACTCTGATCAAGTGATATACTAAACTGTTTGTCTAAATATTCTACAGTTCAACTTATTTTCCAGTTTACTTTCATCTTGCTATTTTTTTTTCCACCTACCCAATGCATTAATGGTCCTCATTTGCTGGTGAGCCTGAGGCTGTGCTGGTTGTTGGCCTTGTACCTGGGGCTGCAACTGTGTTTGCGGCTGGTTGCCATATGGCAGTCCAAGTGCAGCATAGGCTCGTTGCATGGAGCTGGGGTCAATCGGATTAGGATTACTTAGTGATGGAGTGTTCTGCTGGCCTGTTCCAACAGAACCAATAGAATTTTGGATTCCACCAGCTGGAGACCCTAAAAGGGCTATATATATAAAAAAAAAAGTATAGGAGAAAATAGGAGAAAACTGAATCAGATTCATGAGGGAAAATAATAAGAATTATCTTAATAAGAAGAATAAAATTTCAAGAATTAACATAATGTATATATCATTATACAGTAAACACTTTTCAACCAAAGGGCAGAATGACAGCTGAGATGCCAAGTAGAGAAATTCAACCTTTGATTCTACAGGACACCCTAGCAATTAATCTGATTCTACAGAAACCACTCTAGCAATTAACACACTCAGCCTAAAGAGAAGTGCTGTACATAGGCAAATAAGCCCACAATTGCTAGAATATATATAACGTAAAGCACAGGCTCCATTATAAGGTTAAATAGGATATTCATGCTCTAGAGAGTAGATCGGGGAGTGTGTGGGGGTGTGTGTGTGTGTGTGGGGGGGGAGTAATTATGTCATTTCATTTCCCTCCTTCCCTCCATTTCAGGTCAAAATATTTAGCTCCAGAACAGAGATCCTGAGTTCAGCCAAAATATTGTGTCCTTGGACACAAAGGTAATATTGAAGCTCTGTTGATAGAAATTTTCATTCTGAGCAGTCACTAGATGAACCCTCTGAAGCCCAGAGTAGTTACCCTATAGCTCGAGGTATTTGAACATATGAAAAACACTGATRAGTTTCAGATTGTGCTTTCAAAATTTAAACAATTTTAAGAGAGTCAGGGAGCGAGTGAGCTTTTGGTGAAAGATTCAGAAGATGACTATTTAGATACTTATTAACCGATGAGACCACCACAACCAACCAACCTCTCTCATCGCAGATGTATGGAAGAGTAACTTCCGATTCAGTCAGGAAATGTAAGCAGCAGAAAACTAGTTTTACTAAAACGGAATAGCATAAAAATCTGCTTTCCAGTCCTCGTTTTAGCTGGCATCTAAGTAACAACATTTTCCACTGGAAATGACATATGGAGTATAYCCTTCGCTATGGAGACAGCACATTCTGATAACAGACTCTGGTAGAAGTAGCACGTACTTCATTCACCCCTCAAGTAATTAAAGATACATAATGTGTGCTACAAATCTCTGATCTAAATATAGCAACAACAGCTTTTAATATAGCACCAATAGCTATTTTATTGGAATATAAATAGAGGCACGTGGTTAGAAATAAATGCATGGAAACAGGCCTTCCAAGACATTMATAGCATTATCTTGGCTTTCTCAAATCGTTGTATCAATGGAGAATCACTCAAAAAGTTGAGAGAATTACTGAGAAAAGATACATACACTTTCAGCTTTTATCCAAGAGAAAAAACACATTACCGTATCTAGGCTTTTTTCTCTCCAGATGGAAATTCAATTGCATTTAATTTGTCAAAGAACTACAAACAAATATACTCAAGGAGATCCTCATCTTCATAATAAACAACAACAATCTCCCATGGTTTTCAGGTACAATCCACTTTATTTTGAAGGCTGGGTTTACCAAGGAAATAAGACTTAGGTCTGAGGACACATTTCTAGTAACTTTTGAACTCACTGATCATTTTCAGCCTACTTTAGCACAAAACCAGAAACCTAGAAGTTGATTGACTTCCTATTGGTTTCATTAAAAAAAAAATCAAACAACCAAAAAACCCCATCATCTCAACCGTCAGTCTCCAGACAATCTACCCAGCTAAGAAAGTGCTCTACAAAAAAGGCTTCAGTACTCACTCCATTCTTCTCTTCAGCACATTCCTCAATGGTTAGCAAGATCATAGTATTTTCCTGCATTAACATTTATCTTCTGAGACAGATAGGGGCAAATTTCCCCACAGCATTAACATTTAATGAACATGTAAGCCTATCACAAGACCTAAATTCACTGGGARCTAGGAATTCGTTAGCTCTAATCGCCACAGAATAACTATTATTTTCTTACTGGACCAACATCTTGAAACTCAAGGTGGGCAGAGAGTGTACTCTGTTCTTTCTGACAAACCTTCTGAAGAAGGAACACAGTTTAAAACCTCCACAGGGTCTTCCATCAAAAGGAACTAATTCCATCTCTGGAATTCTTAATTTTCTTATTGGACTTGCATAGTCTAAGAGAAAGGTGCCTTTACCCTAGTGGAAGCCAAGAAACAGGAAAAAACTTGTGGCACCTTGGAATTGAAGCTCCAGAGGCTGTCAGAGCAGCAAAGGATCAATCCAGGAGCTATTAAAACCCCCAAAGCTTCTTAGAGAAAAGCAGAAGGAGGGTTAACTGCTCTGCTTTCGATAAGAAAAGCTATGGGGAAAAGAAAACCTCCACTGTTGGCTGGTTGTAAAAAAAATAAATAATAAAATAAATAATAAAAAAAAGAGAGAGAGATTGAGAACAAGAGAAAGACTTCTAGTCACCACACTGAGGACATGCAAGTGTTTCACCATTCCTCTCACTCCTCAGGGGAGTAAAACTTGGCATCCATCTTTTGAGGACTGTCAGCTTGGCTTGAGGCTCACAGCAAAAAAAAAAAAAAAAAAAAAAAAAAAAATCAAGGCAACGCTTGGCCGAGCTTTGGCACTGCTATCAGCTGTTATGAAGTTTAAGTTCAGTCCTTCCGTCAGAGCAGCTGTAAGAACCACAATCCAGCCTAGACTAGATAAACTTATTATGCAAAATCAGATTTCCAAATTTTTATATCTGCCCCAGACGAAAGATTGTTTTCAAAAAACTTAGGGCATCTGTCAGAGCTGACTGGTTGAATGATAAAGCTTTAAAAAGTGACAGCATGGAGAGTGAACCTATTCTAAACAGAAAAAAAAAATGTTTTATTCACAAAATACTAAAACTCTAGTAAAGGGAAAAAGTCTGAAGATCACTATTTTGGGTTTAGCTACTTTGGGACTGTATGGGAGCAGAGCTCTGCAGATTCAGCCTCAAAAAAGAAACCAGAAGTTCAAAGCAAAGTTCTAAAATTCTTTATTAACAACTATAGATATTAAGTGAAATAGGCACCTCCCTTGGAAAACCGATCCAACAGTGAAATAATGGATGCACTGGCAACTTCACACCACCCCAAGTCATGAGATGAGCACAGGCAGTACAGAGGCAGCTTCAAAACACTGATTTCCCCCCCAAAGTTGGGCATGCGTGCACATACCTACCCAAGCAGGCAAAGCTTGCTAAAGCTGGTAAACAGCCAAACACGGCTCCCACGCTYGAAACTTCAAAATTTCTTACTACAAGATGTTCTTTTGGCCACTGATACACTGCAGYGTAGGGATAAGCGGCTCTGACTATTTGTTCTCAGCTTTTTGGTATCTTACAACTCAATTCGTAGCATATTGTATTGAGTATTTCTACAAGACCAGGAATCTTACTTTAAAGMGGGTGTTTGGTTTGTTTGTTCATCTGTTTTTATAAGAACGCATGACATTATCTCAACCTGTCAAACACGAAGAGGGAGGAAGAGAGATTGTATTTCCATATCGGRCAGATCAGGTGCAAATGTAGTTCTTTGTATGGTAGATACCATAGGAAATCAAGACAACTAAAATAAATACAGGACTGAAATGAACTTGAGTTATCAAATTAGTCCACTGCTACATGGAAGAAGTGGTAAATGTAAAGAGAACCCTGTACAGCTGTTATTTTAACAGGACTGTTCATATATTACATGCTTTAGAGACGATTAAACTTCACATACCTCAATGTTAAAAATTCACATGTGTTTACATCCCTGAAGAGTGAAACTTCAAACATGCAGAAGTTAAGCACCCCAGAACCACCTAATTAAGGCCTAATTAAGCCCCTTTGGATATATGCATTAGCATATAATCTAAATGATCACAAGCTCCCTCTCCGATAGCATTCCTGTTTCAGYGCGCAAAGCGGGCAGTGCTGACTTAACGAGACTGCAGTCCCTGTTTTTCTAGAGGAATCTCCCCCTACCCAGTTTATTAGCATTTCATTTAAAACAGACTGCACATTTCATTTTAACTGTAAGAGCCCAGCACTTCTCTAACGTCACCACTGCACTAAAAGCAATGTTTATCCATTTGTGAGAAGCTCATTTTACACTTCTTGTTTTGCCTTCAATTTCTGGTATTGAAGATTATTCAATGTTCAGCTCCTCTATCCCGTAGCTCCTCGCTCTCCTCATTATACCTGTTAGAGCTCAAAGCAGTCAGAGCAAAAATTTTGCCGGCAACCTTGTCTCACCTTGGACCACATCTGTCCTGCACCCAGAATTAGGCATGCACACAAAAGGTTAAGTATACATGATCTTCTCATTAAATGCTGTATCACGCATAAAATCATGGGGTAAATAAAGGCTGCATGAGCAACTCAAAAGTAGGAAATGTCCTTATTAATGTCTCTCTCTCTTTTTTTTTTTAATATCTAATGAAACCTCAAACCTTCACAGTACAGCAATGAATAGAGCTTTTAAATCTGCAGGCTAAACACCTACCATGTGGCCCAGGAGAGTAACTGATAGCTGGCAGGTCATCACTCTATACGATTTCTAGCACATGCATGCGCACACACAAAAAATACATTCCTGGGTTTTCCCAAAAAGTGTGCTGAGGGTCAGATTTCTGCCTACTCTTCCTAAACAGATGTTTCCCAGAGCACCTGCTCTCCTTCCTTCTCTATAAAGGGAAGATGCTCTGCAGCCAAAACGCTCTGTGTCATCTTCTGTCATTTTCTGTGCTCCGTAACTTACTCCCTCATCCAGCTAGCTCCTACTCTGCATTCYCATTTTCTTCATAGGATTCTCATGATTCACCCTGAGTTCATGTATTCTGAAGTTTGACCTAGTCTTCTTTAGAATCACATTTTAGGATGAACTACCAATAGTTACAAAAAACACAGGTCAAGATTACTTTTTTTTTTTTTTGAGTAAGTGTACACATGAAACTTGACAGTAAACTTTCCTTGCAAAGAATCCAAACACTAAAAATTGGATAAGACATCTTCAAAGAAACAACTCCATTGTAATGATCTAAAAGTCAGGATTTTTTTCAGTATTTGGAGGGAATCCCCCCAAAAATATGTATAGATAGATCCAAAGATTTCCTATATATGTTTAATCTTCCATATAAGTGCCTCTGAATCTTTTCAGATGGAAAGGTGGAAACAAGCCACCATACTGCAATGTTTCAGAAGTACTGAACTGCCAATCCTCCCAGAAGACCGGCATGCTTGGAAGGAGCCACTTGAAAGCCCAGCACAGACACGACACTCAAGATACACTGGAGAGACTGGCACAGGAGTGAAGACTCCAGTCTCAGTCTTTAACGATCATCACGTGGTGATTCATCCTGTAATGACGACAGCCTGACAGAAGTAGTAAGCACCACCATACATTTCTTTTTCCCTTCCCAAATTTTCTCCTAACTTTCTGCCATACATACTTTTTTTCTAAACAAAACTAATAGATGCTATAATTATTTATTCGTAACAGACTCAAACCTTTTTTGGAGGAGGTTTTAAACTAACCTAACTTAGTTTTCACCTGATCAGGCATGGTATTTTCAAATAAATATGCTAATGTAAATTATTTTGCAAACTTRTTGCATGCCTAGAAACCAATATCCTTTACCTTGTATCTAAAACAAGGGTTTTTTTTAGCATTCAGCTTTTTACCTTCAAACAAACCACAACATGTCATATGTATGACTTAGGTGTACTTCAGAACAAAATGCACCTCAGCACACTAAGCAGTAACTTTTCATGGTGACTAATGCTGGATTATCAATTAACTGAATAAAAGAGGGGAGACTGCACATATTTCCCCTACATGCAACAAGAYAGCCAAATTCTACATTTATCCATCATTGTTTTGTTGCACTGAAGACAAGACATACCCTAYTGATCTCATAACAAAGTCATCTTTTTAAGGATTGCTTTTGTTTACTTGCCTTCACTTTTGATAAATCATATGATATAAAAACAAATATTGTACAAACTACTGTTCTACAGCAGTTTGTATTAAAAATACATGATTCTATTATGCTAAAAATTGTTAGTACTAATTGTCAGTACTTTGAGAACAACTGCATAGTATGGATGTTACACGCAAACGAAATGTCACACTAAAAAGCAAAGCTATCAATACATTTTTCAAAGACTAAAAGACTAAATATAACTAATCACTTGTAACAAATTATTTCGTTTAACACACAAGAAGCACCTCGTTTACCATGGAGGAATTTAGTAAAAGATAAAGAAAATCCTTACCTCTAACTAGCTTGCAGGGTTTTTTTTTTGTTTGTTTGTTTGTTTTGTTTAGTTTGTTTTGGAGGGAAAAAAAGCAGCATGAAGCTGAACTATAACAAGAGCACTCTCATTGGCTATTTTTGGATAGTCTTACTGCTATTCTCCCCTTTGTCTTAAACTCATTAAACCTAAGAGCTTTTCCCTTATCTTCCAAGATTCATTAGCTTTCCTCAGAGCAGTGTCAACCCAGACAGAAATCAGCAAAATGCTTCTAAAATAATTAAAATTTAGAGGCCTCAAATCCTTCAGCTTTCTTCCACTTCTCCACTCTTTTAAGTATTTGTAGACATAACATTACCTAGACTTCCAAAACTGCTGCATCYATACTATCAGAGTTTCTACCTTGGCATATTCTGAAAGGTTCTTGAATAAAACCTACCAAAATAATTTCAGTATTTTCTGTTTCAGAGTAAGAGGGAAGAAATACACTAGAAATTGCCCAAAACAAAAGTAACTGCTACGCTATCACGGAAAACAGGCACAAACAAAAGTATAGTGATTTGTGGAACTTCAGAAAATCAATACGAGGGTTAAATAYTCATTTATAATTAGGATTACGCAGATCAGATCTTTTCTCATATACATGTTCACTTAAAAATATGTATTTTTTATCAGCCTTAATCATCAATATGTTGATCTAATTTATACAAATTGTTTCTATTAGTTTGAAAATTAATGAAGTAGCTTACATCTTCMCCAAAACTCTATCTACACCCGAAACTGCATTATAACTGGAATCATAATTAGACATGAGGATCTGCCTCAACAGAAAACGCCAGCTAGAATTGCCACATTCTTGAAAAATGGATGTGTGCTTGATTTGAAAACTTTCCCTTCTCATATGTTGTATATTTAAGTAACAAATTGCATTAAATGATCAAAAAGGAGAAATCACTCTAATACATTCATTCTTATATAAGATCAGCACTTACAGCTATTAAGTTTGTCAAGACACTGTCAAAGTTTATTCCTACGCTGCACATTTGATTAACTCCATTTTATCAGTATCATTACAATATGACAGCAGTAAAACAACTACTTACGCTGTTGGTTTCTTTTATCACTGGCATTTTTCAAAGGAAGGCACACAGGACAATCGTGCCGGGTACAATTCTTCCAGTGGGAGATGATTTGTCGTGAAGATGCACAATGAGCAACTATAACGCAAGAAAGTGATAGAATTAAGCTTACTACTTGGTTTATTTTATTTWWTTWTTTTTAATAAACTCATTTCATTTTTCAGAGCACCATTTTCTCTCCTTTATAAGCCATACTATAAATACAACTAAAAACAGCCAAATGCAACTAAAAACTTCTGCGACTCTCTAATAATGCCATAGCAAAATACAGAACATTAGTAAATTCTAATGAGTGAGTTAGAAGCAAACATATGGTGGATATTACATCCTCTTTCTGTAACGCTGAAAGCGAAAGAGAGGCTTTCAAGGCTACTGCTGGTACTATTCTACTTCAGAAAGGCAAATATTGCAAATATTGCTTTGTTTTCTAAAGTGGCAATTRCAGAGACCAAAAAAGGCAATTGGGGTAAAAATAATGAAAAACATATTAGCAGACTAGATAAAGAATAGTTAGCACTCATTTGTGCCAGACATGGTCATCTTCTTGACAAAAGACTACCACCACRGACAAATACACAAGAAATCTTAAACAGGTCATTTCCTACGGTAGCTTTTGCAACATGCTCTCACCTTGACAGGCTTTCCCAGCTTGACAGTGCGTCATGTGGTTGAGGACATTTTTCATAGTTCGGCAGTGTGGGAGAGCACAGGCTCGCACCTCTCCGTTTGCTTGCTCACGTCTCTGACATTTGTGGGCATGAAGGAGCAAAACCAATTGCTGTTGAATCAGTTTGCGCTTCTCTGGATCCGCTGTTGGTCCAGTTGCCATTGCCTGCGTTGGTACAATCCCCACTTGTTGTACTTGGGTTTGCATCTGGGACTAAGAAAACAGTCAGCTTAGCATCGTGTCTGTAAGTCTAAATTCTGATCTCAACCTCATACAATGATTTGAGTATCACAACACTATTCACCAAGCATTTTTATATGACTGGCTATAAATATTATTAAACTGGTCTCTGCAGCTTTCTTGAATATTTTGTATTCTACTTTTGGAACAACAAAAATACTTTCAGATTTTCTTAAAACATTTACAACTAATAATTTAATGGCAAGCCATCCAAAATTTTCCTAATTTTAATGGGTCATAATTCTAATAGGAAAAACAAATTCTTGCTACGCTTGGATGTGGAAATCTTCATGTATGTTTCATATTACATTTTAGTATTATCAGTAACACACATTTCAATCCCAGTCTCTTGTACCCAACAGAAAGAAGTCGTCAATGGGAAAAGACAGTAAAATTTAATCTGACTGGCTTTATGTAATTATAGGAGCAGGTAGAACTCGTTTTCCAAACCTATCCTAAATATCTATTTTCCTACATAGTAGTTCCGACATTATTTTCATAGAAAAAATTCCAGAGTAAAATAAATCTATTTTTCTTCCAGAAAGGGCCATCTRCATCTGGATTGCATCATGCCTACTAAAGTACACTAGAGTTAACTACAGGGTGATGGTAGATTGTGTCTGCTCTTGGAAATCATTCAAACGTTTTACTTCCAACGCTCACTTTTCACAAACCTACTTGCACAACGATGCCCAAGTACTGCCTGACAGAGCCTGCATACCTACAGAGATTTTTAGTCTAGGACATGGCTCACAACTGAGTGGAAAAGAGCTTCCTTGGCAAGTTATTTCTTTAGCAGAGATGCAGAAGCTTTTTTATTACCTTCTTGGAGCTTTTGAAGGACAACAGATGTAGAAACTTGATCTTCAAAATGTTCTTATCGTAATCAAAGACAATTCCATTACACTAAGCATATTCACAGCCTGCAGTAATTTCACCAGAAGGAAGTATGGGACCACAAAAGAGCTTAAATCCTTATGACTCTTTGCCTAAATTAATCTCACAGACAAGGTGAACTGTCTCAAAGAGTCGCTTTGATTATGCACTGAAAATACAAGTTCCCAGGGAAAAGCTTATGAACTTACAAGCTTCCTAAGGAAAACTAGCCATTAAAAACACTTTTTAAATCTAAAATAAGGAAAATATTATACTGGAGAGGTAACACGGAGTAGTTCAGTGCTTTCTACAGAACTACTGAYCAAACCAACCTTAAGCAAGGGGCTATAGCCGTTATTAACCCACTCACTTTACTCCCAGACCTTTGAGAAAAGATTTTCAATTGGATTCTCTAGAAAGCTCCGAATCTGCAAAACAGCACAAAACTCATCTTTTGAGATGAATAAAGGTTCCCTGACACAACTTATCATTGCTTCAGCAGAAAACTTTCGCCCTCAGGTTTTGTCACTTGCACATCAGGTACTTTTTCTACTGGAGACTGAAGCACGCAAGTCCCCGAGGAAACCAGTAGTCTGGTATCTGGTGGAGGAGGTGGGGACTCTGCCACTGATAATGATGTGGGTAAGACTGAAACAACAAACAAGTGCCGTGTCTGTTTGTCGAGAGTTTGCAAGTGGTAAAAGTAAACAGGGAGGGGAAACTCATCCACTGATGCTCACAGGGCATGCAGCTGAAATTGAGTTTCTCTTTCCTTCTGCGAGTAAATCTATGAGAGCAGAGAGGTTTCGCTGAGATAATTTTTAGCTTACAAATAGGAAACGATTAGTTCAGCCAATCTGCACAAAAGTACAGAGACCGTGCCAAAGAAAATCTTGTCGAAAGCGATGATTTCATCCCAATCAAAGAATTGTTTCCCAAGCCAAAGTCCTACAYGGGTTACTGCCCTGCCACAAACATGACTACGCTGTATCAGCACAGAAATAATGCCCTGACCAGAAGGGGTTACTTGAAGATTAAGAAAGAAAAGAGCAGAATTGGAGAATATCAGGAGTAAGAAAAAAAACCCACACTTTGGTCCAGGTGAGAATGTTTGTATACAGATATAACAAAAGAACAACTCAGCATATTTCCTACACTCTGTAGAGTTACGCTGCTCACTGCTTAACCTCACTAAGTCCTAAACCTGCAATTATGATCTTTCTACCACCTCACCTTAGGGACTGTTAACTGCTTGTGGAAGTTCTCTGTTAGGCTGCCTTCTAATAAGAGTGGTCTGCAGAAAGTAGTTCAAAACTGGAGGATCTGCTAGTGCCTGAAGTCACTCCAAAGGGATGCAAATCCTCTGTCATCCACAAAAATCTTTCTATTGAAGATGCGGAGACACTACATTATTGTTTCACCTGAATCACTAACAATTTTCTTGAAGCAGCAGGAAATTCAGGCACTTCTGCTTCCACAATTACAGTAAGTGCTTCAAAGGTCACATTTGGAGGGAGGGGGGAGATGCATTTGCTCCTCTTGCTATCTTGTGAGCTCCACCATAAGTAGAACAAACAGATCGGCGACAGAAAAGCTTCCATGACTTCTGAGATGGAAGCTTCATTAACCAGTTCTCTAAAAATGGAGCAATAGCTGCTTTTTGCCGTAGAAATGTCACCTTACTACCATTTAAAATTATGGAAACTGTACATATACACAAGAAGATTAGTTCTGACCATTCCCTATTCTAAAGTTTTCTGCAGGGTAAAAACGTCACAGGCTTCTGGGCAGCACAGATGCATAAATCTCTCATCTTCATTGATTTGGACAGATGAAAAGTTCCCTGGCAACTTACTGAGATGACCAATAATCCTCTGTGCTTGGATGTGCTTATGTTACAAAAGCATTCAGCACTGTTTCTCAAGATCAAACACTATCTTTTCTTATAAAAGCAGGTGCCAATTTCAATAGCAGTGGTTATCTTTCAACAGGTCAGAAACTGATACAGAAGAAAGTGGTGTCAGTCTAGCTTCCACAGAGCAGTGCATTTTGAGAATACGCTTCCTCTTCCATTATTTCTTCTGTCCACGTCCTTTCCTTCTCCCTGGTCATCACAGAATTCTACTTTCTGGAATCAGCATATTAGGCCAAATCCTGCATTACAAAATGTCTGATGGTTCCTTAAGGGAAGGTTGTAATTGACAGTGGATCTGAGAGAGACGATTAAGAATCCACTGCTAGAGGAGTAGTACTTTGACACAGATGTTTGTTTTGTAGACCTTTCATCATGCTAACCTGAAGGTAGGCTGTGCCATCAAGTCAGTCAGCACTTTGTACTTGCAGATTTCTCAATCTGCTGACATCTTCAAATAGTAAAGAGAGGTTATTTACCAGTAAAAAGAGTTTTTTAAAATGTGTCATCCACATATTCATTTACATCGTGGACACATTCAATTTWTCAATTAAGGCTTTAAAAACTTGCAATATCTGGAGAGAGCTAGGTTGTATTCTACCTTCACTTCTGCATGTGTATATTAAATAAAACATTCCCGAAGCTACTTTAATCACAGACTTAAGGTATGACATTGAAGGTCCCTATCAGAGAATGGTCAGTGGGCATAAAGTGGATATACACACGTACTGTAAATAGTGAAGAATGTTAACTAATMAATATTTTTACCTGAATTAAGCACTCTCTGTGATCAACTCCAATCTATATCCCCACCCATATCAATGTTAAGGTTGAAAGAAGTCCTTCCAGCAAACAGCAATTGCAGGAATACTCTAATAACCAYTGTACCAGCTCTGAGTATCATTGTATCAGCCACCAAGTACTATGCTAAGGCAAAGYTCCCACCAGAGCTCAACCAGCTTACTAACAGTATCAASAGAGGAGACATTTTCTCAGTGCAGGCACTTAATGAAGCCAGACATTCTTCAATAACTACCAGAGCTTCACTTTGAGGGACACAATCATTTTACACTCCTTGCAATTCATTCTAATATTCTCTGCAATGGATGATGATTTCTCTGGTTCCAGCAGTTAATATGAACTGGCACGGTCTGAWCAGCCTAGTCCTATCAATATGGAAGAGAACCATGAGCCTAAGACTCCAGATGTTGGAGGYTTAGTCATGCACAGAACAGGCTGACAAAAGTGGAAGTACCTGCATGCACAAGTGCCTGCATTTCTTCTTCCAAGAGCAGGAGGAATCACAATCTGCGTCTGTAGGCTAGGCAGAGTAAGARGGACAAAAGGCTCCCTGAGCTGAAGGAGATGGAGATAAACTGTTCACAGTGTCTCAGAAGCTGCTAGTACTCTCTGCAGAAAGCCCTACTCAGGTGACAGGAAATCACGTTAGCTTGCTAGTAGCAACAACCTGAGAGCCTGTAGTGCACCTAGCAAATGAGCAGAGAGGTAGGATGATACTCTCAGCTCTTGTATACAAAGCCAGTATCACACACAGTCCTAATATGAAAAACGTGCTTGCAGCCYGAGCTTTATTTCTCTGCTTTAACAGCTTGGGCACTCACACGGATCCAGAGTTTTCATGTCAAGAGTAATAAGATATTCATCTGCCAACTATCTTTTATGGACAAACTTTTATCTCTGAACCTGGTTACTAGGGAGCTAGCTGTATAGCCTTATGAGATCCTGCAACAACCACAGAAGTCCGGAARCTCCTACAGTCATGCCACAGAATTAACTTGAACAGTTGGTCCCAGAGGTCTTCAGACACTGCCCTCAACACACCTAGCTTTCAATATCTGAAACAGTTTTCTCACTACACCACCATATGCCTCAATATTATGTGGCTGACAGTCTTGGGAACCAAGGCTAGATAAACATCCTTCTTCAGGACACAATTTTGGAGCTCTATATCCTTGTCTTTATAACCTTTCTTATTTGAATGACCAGCGAAYGGTAGGAAATGCACACCAAAGAAATGTTTAAAAGCAATAAAGGGACAAAGTTTTGTAAAGGAATCTGCAGAGTTCAGTTCTCAAACACAGGCAATGGCCAGAACATAATTTTAAGATAGGCTTTTATAGGATTTACTGGATAAGAGAAGGATGAGAGGTTTGTAAGCGAAGAGAAGGAAAGCTACACTGACTATGGAGTACTTCTTCACCTCAAATGGTGGAAGAGATGAAAAGAAACTGCAGTGGATATTCTCTACCATGTACGTTCATGTACTGGCAATGGGAGAGTGGAATATGAGCTATAGCACAGCATCAAGAGCAAAACCTGTTTGTCAGCTCTCTTCTGTCACCCTAGCACCATACATACGAATACTGTGAAAACAAAAAAGCATGTTCTGTTTTTCAAAGCGAAACACGTGCCCAGGACGATCTCCTGCACAAAGGCAGGACAGAGATGTGCACTCTGCTCCAGACACAATAACAGAGTTTCCTCTGGCACTGAGCAGTAGTTGCTAGATTTGCTTCCAGTTTATTAATATCTGCCCCTTTAAAAGACTGTGACTAAGCAGCGTGGACAAAAGCTTTTCCAGCTGTTTGCTAAGTTGCTGCTCCACTTCATACCGGGTGGAACTTTCTCGAGGAAGAGAAGGAGCAAGCATGCGTGGGGAAGAGAAACCTTCAGAGTGCAGGGCAGGGCTGGCAGAAAAGGGAGCGCAGCAAATGGAAAACCTGCCGCACATCAGAGATCGGGAAACCACTGATGAGAGCAGCAAGCAGACACCTAGCATGCCTCTGAGCTGACGGAATCAGACCTTTTCTACAGTAGAGGACTGTTTCAGTTTGCTGCAATGGAAGAAAACCACCAAAATGTACAAGAGCAAGCCTTCAGGCTTTCAAGCGAAGTTCCTCACTGTAAAGTCAAAATAGATAAGGATATTTTTCATAAACCTTTTCAGAATAAAATATGAGTTGTCTATTTTAGGTAGTTAGAGCTCTACTTGATCTAATTAAACCTAGCTTCTGAATTTAAAAGTTTTCTTGGTCTCCTAGGAGGCCCACTGCAAGGGCATACCTCCAAGACTCTTACCTCTTTGGTCAAAGTTTTCTCTGCTCATCAAAATCATTAATAAGCAAATCCAAAAGACACAAGAAGAAACAGAGATAAACAAGGAAGAATATGAGCCTTAGTGCAAGAAATACAATTTAAAAATTAAACAGAGATGAGTGGCTCTAATTCAAAGTAGACAGCTCAAGGAAGAAAACTGAGGAGTCAATTTTGTTAGCTTCCAAAAAGTAACATTCTCTCAACTCCATCTGCTGGTCAGAAGGATAACTGTGAAACCAAACCAGTGTCTGGAACCGGCCAAACTTCACACACCCTACTTATAACCCATGTAGAAATGTCAGATTTTATTGTGATGTCCATAAAGAAAACATCTGTCATCACCCTTTGAATGCATAAACTGCAACTCTTCAGCAAATGTGATGGAAATATCTGACAGGGTTCCCTCTTGCCAACAACCCATCCCAAAATATGCGGATACGCTAAATTTAAGCAAGAGGCTCTCAGCTCCCGTTCCTGCTGTGCAGTGCTCTGAATGCCAAAGGGCAGACCACCGCTCGCTTCCGCAGTCCAAAAATTTTGGATGATCTCACCTCAGCAGAGTATTGCTGATCCTGTCTCAAACAATTTAAGTTGCACCGAATCTCAGTAAAGTGGCTCCAAAATGTCAAAAAATGGCAGGAAAAAAAAACAACTTTCTTTCAGGAATTAGTTATTCAGTCAAGACTTAAAGCTACCTACCCATTTTGTAAGGAAAATTGACTATATTCTGTGAAAGGCATATGAAGCAGTAACTATGTCTGTCCACTTGGAGACATTTGCACTGGTGGATGTCAGAATGTGCTATGAAAACTGCAAGTTGTAAGTAACAATTTTTGAACTTTTGCATAAGGAACTGTTCTAAAAATGGAATTTTTATTCCTTATCTGGTAAGATCATTTTATTTTTGAAAATGGGCCATCAATCTATATTATAAAGCTCAGTCAATCAGCCCGTAAGAAAAGCTGGTAGAACTCCAGGATCCATTAATATGTTGCTTGGCTCCAGAGAGTCAGGGGGAAAAAACCCAAAAAACAAAAAAACAAAAAACTCGTCCTGCTGGACTTGAACACTAACACCTTAAAGCTGACCTTTTGATCATTTTAATACCATAAGGTTTGTTACTTCTTTCCTAATTARAGAGATTAAACCAAATGCAGCCAGCAGTGGCTTCCTGCCTGCTGTGCTTCCCAGGCCCTGGCACAACGTCACCCTTGGAAGAAGGGCTGGAATATGCAATAAGCTTTTGATAACTACTTCCATTTTTTGAGAAGGAAAGTGTGCACACGTTGTTCTAAAGATAGTTTGAACCTGAATTTGGAAAGACAACCCACTGCTGCAGTTGATGGTTACTCTGCCTGCCAGCGTGATGATTATGACYTTGGCAGTGGGAAAACTCTTGGTTAGGGGTTGGGGCAGGGGTGTCACACAAATTCCACAATGGTGCTTAGAAAACTATGGGTTAGGAAACATCCTTGTCTTTTGGTTTACTTTTACAGCAAACACTTAAGCTTAAAATAAAAGGGACAAGGTTATTAAAATTCTCCTTTTCAATGCATTGTTTTTTAGGACAAAGAGGTCACCATCATCATCATCTTTCTTCCCCTATTCTCCCTCTGCATATTTTCTAGGTGTCAGTAAGTATTTACATATTCTTAGTTGCAGCCAAAGATAGTATTTATGTCCGGCTGGAAGCTGATTTCCTGTCTCAGACAGGCCGAACATTACCCGTGGTTTCACTCATACAGGTTTGCCTCTCACTTAGGAGCAGTACTTTGCAGGCCCTCTAAGATAAGGATAGCATTGAGGGCTGTTTTGGCAAGATATGTGGTTCCAATCAACTTGTGAAAAAGTTGAATGTCCCTTAAAAAAAACCCTAGTTTGTTCTTTTCTTGTAACAGATACRGGCTGAACTCCTCTTCCTCCACAGGATCACTTCTGATCAGACTTCTGTCGTGAAATGCTCTACAGTATTCCTCTTGAAAACTCCGGCCTCCTTCAGAAAACAGGAGAGAGTGTTCTCCAGCAGGCCAAACGCATTAAATCAAACATCTGTCCGTGGGATCTGAACACACCGCAGTAGTCCGAAGCGATGTAGTGAAGGGTGAAGGGATTGCAGGAAGAGAGCCCGCTCTAACGGCTAAAGCATTTCACCTCTGCTCTAGGGAACCGTCTCATTCACACACGCGTAACTTTTCAGAAGCGCCGTCTGGGTCACATCCTAGCTGCCCAGGCGGAGTCACAGGTGCCACTTGCACGAGTTACGAGAACCACAGACCCAACTAAGGTCACTTTACCCAAGATACCTCAACTGAAGGATGTTTTAGAAAGTCAGACCCTAGGAGTCTCCGGTTGTACGCTGACACTCAGCAGATTATTCTCATCGTAGTCGTTCTGCCTCTCAACCTCAGGTTTAAAATTGGGATAAAACACCTTTATCTCCCAGAGGCACTGCGAAAATTAACTAATCCAAACTTAGAGTACATGCAGGMCTCCGTGATGAATACCATTGAAAAGGCCAGGAAAAGCCTGGCTAGGYGAAATTTAGTATTACATACAGTAAACAAGGCCTATAGCCACACACTAAGCAGCAAAAATAGAACAAAATGTTGACTATATGCTCTGTCAGAGGACACCATTCATCCTGCGTACTGAATAAAGCAAAGTCCCTGTGGAAGAAATAGCCCATGGCCACGTACGTACCATTACCAACTAACTATACTGCCTTACCCGCTTCTGCCAAGTAAAGGCTAAAAATGTAACAGATTTGACATTTCCTTTTAACCTCTTGACTTTGCAATACAAATGTTTAGTTGGAATTTTCAGTTTTTAAAGATGAAAGGAGCATCTTCCTCTCCAACCCCACCCTCAAACTGCAAACAACTCATTAACTGCCACATGATCCATAAGCAGGGTTGAGGTCTTCTGGCTCTACAATATGGATGCCAATCACCCAAAACAGTTATTACCTTCTGTATTGGCTTGGGGGAGAAAAAGATGTATTGGACATTTGAGACTTTTGGCACCTGAGAAACAAGTAAGGATGGTTTTCATTCTCCTTCTCTCAGAAGACAGCTCATGTTTTTAACACAATAAAGAAATTGCAACTTACAGTACTAGAAAGGTAGGTTTCTTTTATTTTCCTCTATCTTTTAGACAAGCTTGGAGAGAAGAAATTAAAAGTTTCTTCTTTTACTTCCTTCTTCATCACTAGATGAAGGAGGACGAGAGCAACTGCCTTTTTTTTAAAAAAAAAACTCACCTGAGTATCTGCCACTACATCCTACGCTAACAGGTGAATTCATTAAGATTTCGGTTTCCCCAAAAAATGACATTTAAATGAGCACAAAATTAGGCTTCAGAATCATCAAGTAGCTGAGATGAATATTGCGCTTCAGGCAGATTTTCGGTGCTCTGCAGAATCAGGTGGGTAATTCCCTGGTCTACACATGATCTGCACAGAACTACAATAGCCATGCAGCAAATTATCTTCCACGACAGTCCCGCTTGCGTATAAGTGGCATTCTGAACATGGTCTTAACTCCAGCCACCACCTCCTTCCAAAAAGCACGCTAAGCAAAATACAGAGCATACAAAACAGATTTCTCCGTGTCAATAAAGAAATGTTCTTCTAAAATTACAGAAAAAGAGGAAACTTGTGAGAAAGAATGGGAGATGATAAAACTCAAATTGCCCAATTAGCTTTAAGCAGGTAACAAATCTACTGATACGAGGACGTGGATAGTTTGTGCCAAAAAATAGCTGGTTTTCCAGTGAAATTAAAAAATAAGCAACTTGAATCTTATGGAAGGTTTTACAAGTTTCTATAGTAACTGCTATCACATATAAGAGTATAAAACACAACAAGCTGTAGTTTCCATAGAAACAACACAGGCAGTTTGATTAATACGCAGACATGCATGAGACAAATGGGAATATTTAATTTCACTTTAGGAAGAAAACTCTAGTAAATAGAATACTACAAACTTGGGCAAGATGCACTAATGAGAACTGTTCTCATAARCGTGTGAGCTGCAAGCATGACTTGCACAATATGAACCGGAAAGTATGTGCTGTGCTTACTATATTTGATTCAAGGGATATGGAAGGTACTCTAGCTTTTCAGAGAAGTTTACAACACATACAAAACACATTCCGACAGATTCAGGAATTTAATGCTACAAATAGTGCTTACAGAGAAAACATTTTAATCTGGTTTAGAACTAAATGTACACAGACAAAATGAAAGGATGTAATGCAATCCTTGTAACAAACCATAGCGCTTGCTTTGAAATTTAAATTACTGCACAAATGCAGTAGGCAGACTGTCTACGTGCTCCCTCAGATGGTAGTGAAGAACTATGGGGCAACTCTGATGTTTAAATGACGACACAGAGAAGATCAAAAATTCAGTAAAGTTGCAGAGGCCATGTCACCCACRGATTTAAAACATACTATGAAGACATAACAAGTAAGGGAAATAGTATGAGACAACTCACCATATTTGGCACACTGGTGACTGGAGTATTCTTGATGTCAGTAGGAAAGGGAGACAAACTATTTGCCATGCCTGGCTTGTTTGGTAACTGAGGATTCACTCCTGTAGTTCCCATCTGCTGCCCTCCAGTTTGACTGAAAGGCTGCCCAAAGGGACTAGTGTTACCTGTCATTCCCATCTGGAAGAGAATGAATGAAATACAATAATTTTCTTGGTCCAGAAGGGGCATTAAAAAAAAAAAAAAAAAAAAAAAAAAAAAAAAAAGGAAAAAAGAAGAGAAAAGAAAACATGTCAAATATCCATCACTGTATTCATAGAGCCCAGATTCCGCTTCAATATTAAATTCTCGATTTTGTAACTTTATTCAAAATTAGAATCATTTTAAAAGAATAATTGGCTTTTTGCATCTCTCCTGTGTCTGAAGCCTGCAACTCAACTTAACAAAACATCATGCAAATGCAAAGGAGAGAGTAAGATTACTGTTCCCAATCTGCACTGACAGAAGGCTACTTTTTCCAATGCTTCCAAAATTCTGGAAAACTAAAACCACCCTCAAATCCTGTGTTTTGTGTATTCTGTGCACAAAATGAGACGGGAAAAGAGGGGAATATACGCTGGCATCCAACAAATGGTCATTTACTTATGTTTTGGTACTTGCGGGAAGAGTATGAAGAAACAAAAGAGTATCTATCTAAAGCTGACATCCGTGACAAATTACAACCCCAAAACTTCTCAGGAATGGCAAGYAGAAATAAGACTCCCGCTGAATTAGTAAGGAGAACACTGTCTATCCTAAAAAAGCCATTTAGCCTGAAGAACAGCATCCCAAGAAAAGTGGTGAAATCTCTATTACTTTAGTCACTTAATATCATGCTGGACAAAAGGCCCTGAAGAGAGATACTATCAGGAATTTACTTCTTCCAAAAAGGATGACTAAGATTATGACCCCCAAATTAAAACCAACATGGAAAGTTAAGAGGATGGATCATGTTTGCGCTTCTTTACCCCCACTGGGAAAAATTTTAGATGACTTATCACCTGTCCGGAGCATAAAATCCAAACATTGAGCAAGTCTTTCTTTGAAATATGAAATCCTGGTTTTCCCTTTCTTTGACCCCTCCAGCCCTTCCGCATCCCACACGTTAGCTTTCCAGTGTCCTGGGCTTTTCACTTCCATTACCAGCAGGAATTCAGGAGGACTATTTCCATGGCTGGAGAGAAGAACTGCGCACACTAGTGAAGTGCTCCAGGTTACACCAGGGGCAGAGTCCAGTAAGCGCCGCTTGACTGCTCCCTGTCCTCTTTGGCAGCACGCTTTGCATGCCTGGGTCTTGTGCAGCTAGCCCAGAAGCGTTCAAACCAGCTTTACGTTAGGAGGTGCCTCCTTAAAACCGCATCCGTCAGTGAGCAACTGTCGCCAGATTCAGGCGCTTCCCACTGCACAAAATGCTCTGTCCTTATATACAAACATGACCCTATATATTCATACACTCGGTTATTCAAGGGGAAAAAAAAAAAAAAAAAAAAAAAGAGTTGTTACCTTGCAATGCAACAGGTTAGCATAGAATTGCTTTGTTCAGTGTAAATCAAATAGTATATGACCAAAAACCCCCAACTGCTTTACAACATTTCAAGCTTAACAGTAAATGCTGCTTTTCTTGAAAGCGGCATTTCCTATAGTCATGTTCCATGGATGACGTGAACTGGTATTTTCTGCATTTCTGTATTTGTTTTTTAGGCACTCCTGAATTAAACGACCCGTTAGCTTTCAAAGATGCTGTTCCTTACCAAGCAAGGGTAAAAGAAAGCCTCAAGGAGATATTTTGGCTTTTAAACAAAGGTAACTTCTGAATTTTCAACTGGTTCTGGTAAGGCCTAGAAATAATTACACGATGCTCTCACAAAGAAGGCTATAACCCCAAAATTTTGGGGTAGATGACTTGATGTGATGAAAAATTGGAATATAACTGAAAATATCATTTTTCCTTAATAGCTCCTCTCAAAAGCTTTAAGAACAGACTCCCCCCACCCAGCGCAAAGCAGGGTGGTGGGAGCCGTTTTTAATAAAATGGCCTGACTGGCACAAAAACGTGAGGTCCTACAAACAGAAACAGTGGATCATCTTACATCTGAAATGGTAGACACTTTGGATGGAGCATTTGCATATAGGAAAGCCTATATCATATCTCGCTCAACAGTTGTAACACGTAAATAGAAAAAAAAAAAAAAAAAAAAAAAACATATTCAGAAATAAGGTGGAGCGAGTAACAAAAATGCTGCACAGAAAGCATTCCTAAAAAGGTGCTGCCATACGAAGTGCCACAGTGACTACAGCTTAACATAATACAGGCAAGGATTCACTCATGCTTTAAAAGTTGTTTACAAAAAGTAGTTTTACATAGAAAGTCTCTACAACGTTGTCTGCTATTCTCTGTATCACTGGTTTTCTTTTCAGTGCTTGCAAACTGGATGTGAGAGAGGTGCAACCACAGTTTGAATCCGCACAACTTCAAGCAATCTCACCCATCAATGTTCACAGACAGCAGCCTCCCCAGCCCCAGCAAGGGTTTTGGGCAGATTTTCTCTGCCGAATTAGCGGAAAAATGTTTATTAAAGTTACTCACTTAGCTTAACCCACTATTTCAGGTAAAGCACAGGAAAGGCTCACATGATATCCATAGTTATTCATTAACACCATGACAGTCTATCAGATTTCATTTTAAAGAACAAAGAAAACTTCTGAAACTACAAAGTGCAATTTTGAGAAAGTAGCTTATGACTATTTTTAAACCTTTCAGAGGACAGAAATGGGAACATTAGCTGTGCAGCTGATACTCAGTTTCCCCATGTCTCTAAATCCTTAAATACAAACTTCACTTGTCCACAGGAGGACTCGGTCCTCCTGTTCTCAAAATTTGTTTGCAGATTTTGGATTTTTCATCGAATAACGTATTGATTATTTTGGCTTTACACTGCTACGCCAGAACCACCAATGCCCTAAGAGTCCTGCAGCCGCCGCCACCACCACTGCGAAAGCACAGCAGCGAGCCTGAATTGGAAGTGAAAATTCCTTGTATATGCAACATTTACTATTTCCCACTGCCCTGCTTGGGCCAAACTCGCCTGGAGGAGATGGTGCAGGTAAAATCCTACCTAGAGCTTACAGCTAAGGCTGCAGCATGCTCAGCTGGAGTTGGGTAGAGGTGGAAAAGACTTGGCGCAGACCATTTAGCTGCCAAATGAAGGTAGGTGCACTGAGAACATGCAACTTAAGATTTTTCCAAAAAGTACTAAGTAACTGCAATCCAAACAGGCACCACCTGCTTGTTTTGTCATTTTTTTAAGCATTTCCTTTTCAGCAGATCTTGTTATGAAACCTAACACATCAGAGCTCAGTACAACAGCAAAAAAGCAAACTTTCATTTTTTCCAAGCTACTATGATAAGGATAATAACCACCTAGAAAACTTGTATTAGACTGCTAAAGGCTAAAGGAACTTTTTCTTTTTTTTTTTTTTTTTTTTTGGTAAAGATGCACTTCAAACAACTGAAAAACCCACAATCTGCAAAGGTGGAAAGATCTTTCTTGTATGACAGCCCTTGAAGTAAATATAAAGGCAAAAAGTCAAGAGGGACCATACACAAGACCAACTGCTGTTCATGGTATCAGTAATTTCTCTCAATATATCTTTTATGCCTCGTAAGAGTTAAATTCATCAGCATGACTATGATTTCCAGAGACTAAGAAAAGTGCACAAAACAGAATGCAAGAATAACTAATGAACTGTTATCTATTTTTAACAGTTTTAAACTTAGGAACGGATTGACAAGGAGTTTTAGTGGCAGAACAACCCGCTGCTGAGCAGAATTACAGTCAACAGAGTTTCAGAGCTATTATTCAGACCCAGTGAGAAGCTCAAAATTTATTACAATAACCACCACCATAAGCAAACATAGCAATGCAGGAACTCCAGCGAAGAGAACCATTTTCAGCTCCTCGTGGGCAGGAGAAGAGGGGACGACTCAGCCAGAAGCCCGGACTATCTCGCACTGAAAAAGATGTTCCAGAGCACAAGGGATTCACYGGCATTTCCTAGCCAATGACCTGTACTTTTAGAGCAGTTTACTGTCTGAAATACTGCATCTAAATGAGCTCAAAAACAACTGTCAAATACAATCCATTTGAGTATATGCAACATACAGATTTTATGCCGTGTATTCATTCTGCAAAACAAAACCAACAGGGTTGAAGCTAACGACAGTCAAAGTCACACGAAGCTTGAGAGCAGAGTGAAGGAGTCTCAGCAGTGGCTCTGATCCCCAATTAGCTAGTTCACAGAAAGATTACTAGATAATCCCAAATCATCAAAAAAGATAAAACAGCAAGAACATAGTAGTTAGCAGCACCAGTAGCACAGGGCTACTCAAGCTTCAGCACACTGGTGGATTCATACTGTAACAAAAGCATAAACCTTCTCTCCTACTTGTCTAGCTTATCTTTCCATTTCAAAATTCCGGCTATATTCCAACTCACTCCCATTTAATTCTAAGCTTCTTAAGGACGCTCTTTTCCCTACTGCCTCCTCTTCCTCTCTACCAGCTCATTCAGTCATCAGTTGGTCTCCTCTTCCTACCGGCTCAGTCATCACTTCACCACCTCCTTTCTCTATTTGATGGAACTGCCATCTTCTGCAAGCCACGTTCTGCACTCCACCATACTGGCAATCACCTCCTCTGAGTCTCACCTTATCCTCCTGCAGCTCATGTTTGGTATTTGTTTCTGTCTTTTGTGCAAACTCTTGCTTCTTGATCAGTTGCTTGTGGACACAAGTGGAATAAATTCTGATGGAGGGAAGTTCATTACAAAAAAAAAAAAAAAAAAGCCTTTACTCCTAGCTCCTTAGTTGGTGCTCTTTCCACCAACATCGTGTTTCCTACCTGACTATTCCACCAACTGCAGTGAGGCAGATTGAGAGGGGACGTAAACTGCGCTAGTACAAAACCTGCAAGTCAAAGGTAGATGTTAAGAGGTAATGTGCATGATGCAGGATGCTTTATTTTAAACATGCATTTCTACCCTAAAACAGTTCTTCTCAGAAATATGATCATAGTACTGCTCCTTAAGGGAAAGATGCATTTAATCTGGTACTTCTGCTATCCCAGAAAGATAACCAGACTCTGTTCCCCTTTTTTATTGCTGTGGCAACTCTCTAAGATACCTGAATCTGTTACTGAGTATGGATAGGAAATAGGGAACTTCATTCAGCTCTCACAAGCCAAGCAATGTACAAACTTACAAGTGAAAAACAACTTAACTTGCAACTTTTATTTTTATTCCTTTTTTTTTTTTTTTTTTTAAGCAGGCAGGAACAAGGTAAGACACCTCACGCTGCAACGTGCCGGGAGGCATGTGTGGGAGGTGTTTGCTTTGCTTTTTAGTTGTTTTTCAGAGTAGAATGGTTATGATAGCAGTTATTTTCAGAATAGAATTCAGTTTCCTCCATTTCCTGGAGATTCACAGATATTACAGACCAAATCTGTGACCAAACACAGACCAAATCTCAGTATCTCTTATGATGGTGCAACTCATAGTTGATAGGACAGAAATGAGAAGTTCAGCAATCGAATTTAAAGATAGCTTAGGACCAGACTGGATCTTAGCATTATCGTGTTTCTTTATTTCTGAGGCTTCCTCTCCTCCCTCCTTTATCGCTGCTGACATACCACAACCCTTCTACCCCTAGCCCAGCGTGAAGGAGCTGCTCCCTCTTTGGACACTAATCTTCCAGGCCATTAATAAATCCTGCTCCCTCTTCCTACTCTTAAGTTTTTATTAACTATCCCTTCAGCTCTGCCGCTACAACCAGTTCTCTCATCCAAGCATTTAGAGTCACTTCATTGCCACATAGCCCTCTGGGGCTTCCAAGACACGCAACCAACAACATGTTGCAAAAAATCATTCACTGCTACAAGGGGTTTTTCGCTATCCCCCTTTTAGCTTCCCCTCCAGTATGTTGTCAGAAACTTCAGAACTATAAGTATTTTTGCTCCTTGCTACCCATTTTCTTTTGGGAAATTCTAATCTCCTCTCCTGCCCTAATCCATCCTTCCCACTAGTTTCCAAAGTTATTAAAAGATACGCCAGAAAAGACAGGTTTCTATCATTTTTCCTGCGAGAAAGTCACTCATTTACAGACCTGAACTAGCCTCACAGCAGACAAAATACTAAAAGGTTGACATGGGAATCAAAGAACTCAAAGCAGCATGGGTTCAGTGGAAAATAAGCTTGCTATAAAGTAATCTGATTATCACCCAATCCTGTAAACTAAAAATAAAGCTAGTATTAATATTCAACTCAGTACTAAGTAGTTTTGCTCAACTAGAAAATAGTCCTAAAAAGAAAAGAAGCAAGCTAGACAARCTTGAGCAGGCTATTGTAATGAAGATGATCATGTGGCATTAATTCTTCACAGAAGACATGTAAAAATGATGGATTCAGAGAGGAATTCAGAAGAACTGACAGGACCAAAACGCACGCACCCTGCCATGAGACCAAAGCAGCTCCCTTTATTTAGGCAGACCTCAGCACACCGGGTACCCGGGGCTCTGTGCTAGCCACCACCGTTGCTACTTTGGTCCTGACAGCACACTAGAAAGATGACGAGAGCACACGGGAGGGAGAGGAAGGCACTATAGGAAACGGCTCAGAAGACCCTCGGGGAGCAATACAGTAAAGTACTGCAGCCGCTCTAGGGCCAGCGTCAGGAACGCACAARCCCCGCACCGCCGATCGGCTGGTTAGGCTGTCCTCGCTGTTGTTTTGCCTGTGTTCTCCTCGTAATGGAAATTCCTGGCAATGGAAAAGAAAGAAGGCAAGTACCTTCCCCCCTCCCCCCCCCCAAAAAAAACTCTTCCTGTACCTCTGCATGTGGCAAAATAGGTCTAGCAAGACGACAGAAAGGCAGCCTTTCAGTCAGCCACCRCCACGCTTACCTCATTCTGGATTTGATACAAATATGATACAAAAGCTAAAACCAATTTTAACACTAAGTCCCAGATTAATCGTTAGATTTTGTTCTACAGAAGAGAACATGCGTGTTAGGAGTAGGGAAAGAGGGTAGAGAAGAACAGAAGCACCCTGGATCGGCTCTGTTCTGCTAAAAGGCTRGATCGTCATAGACGCGTCTTGCAGGGTAGAGTTGCTCATGTAAAAGCCGGTCTGTTTAACAGCAGCAATTGCTCCACTAAAACGTCTGTCACTCACTACTGCTTTGCTTTCCTCAACCCTTTACAAAGAAAAATGTTCCCTCCTGCTTCCTCCTACTGTATCACTGCGAGAATCAATCCAGTGTGAAATAACACAGTAATTGCTGAAGAGATATGATGAGTTTTACTTTTCCAAAGCCACCTACAAACTACAATCCAGTTTTCCGAATGCTCAAGCTGTAACTTTAAGGTTATACTGTAATCACTAGCACACAGCAACTGTGCATTACATGGGAGTCTCTTCAAAGACAATAATCCAGCACTTCCAGAACCRCCGCTACTCAGCATCTCACATGCTTCACCCAACTATAGTACGTTACAGACCCTTTTTACTTTTATTATTATCTTTTAATAAAGAAACAGCTGAGCTGGCATGAAATGGCAATTCTCTGCCTCCCGTTAGCACCTACAGATCCAAGAAGTCTCCCTTGCGTTCGGCATAAGCACCATGGATTGAGAGCAACAAACGGCATGCGGCTGGTGCTRCAAGCTATCGCTGACATAAGCCAGTGCACGAAAGGGACGTCTGTGCCACCTCTGCTTTCTTCTGCTCCTCTCACCAAACCCAACCACTTCATACTCCAATATTGGACTAAGCTTCCAAATCCCTAGTGATCAAATTACAGCTCCATCTGGGCTTCCAACAGGCAGCTCAGCACTCTGTCCCCCTTCACTCCACTGAAATGGCTTTGCTACCAAAAGGCGTGTCACCTTCCCTGGTTTCAATCATTCTCAGCTTAACTTTTTTGCATAAGGACATTAAGCATTTAGGCATTTCAGACACTCACGATTCATCAATTACAGTATATGAAACACTGCGAATGCAAAAGCAGATCTGCTCTAAGTAATGGAGGAACATCAGGTATTTAAGACTCACRGACCTACCAGCTGCTTTGAATACTGTTAGTAAGGAATAACAAAAAAAGGACAGAACTACTTTCAAATGGCTTTATTTCTTCCTTCTAGAGTGGTAACTCCATGAGAGAGAGGGAGACCTATGCTCTGCTTTCTGCACTGATTCCCAGATGAGTTTAACACATTTAAGTTGCAGAGCTACCATAATCCCTCCCAAGTTCCCGGGTGTTATTGCCCCAGCTCCCATCAACTGCGTTGCTTGACCACTCGGTGCAAAACAGCAGCCTTTCAGCCAGGCACCCCRGGAGGACTTCGCACTTTGGACTCTTATCTCCCTCTGCTATGAAACACAAATGAGTAACATGAAGCAAGGTCCACCTAACTGATTAAGGCTCTCAGAGAAGGGGAAAGGACAGGTCTGGGTGGAATTTATGTTGATTTGTGAAGCGGGAAAGATAGGCTTTCTGCACTACAYTGGCATCATCTTTTATCTGTTCACTGAGGGGGAAAAGTAAGCGC
Source organism: Rhea americana (assembly GCF_003343005.1). Taxonomy (NCBI): domain Eukaryota; kingdom Metazoa; phylum Chordata; class Aves; order Rheiformes; family Rheidae; genus Rhea; species Rhea americana. Next base: position 201,827 of record NW_028186374.1, on the reverse strand, counting down.
CTGCTTATTGCTATTCCATCCTATAGTAATGCGCTCCAAAAGAAAGTCACCGTGGTGCTTGGAACACGTATGCTAGAAGGACAGATGGAGAAGCAAGGAAAAGATTAATCACTGCATGGCAGAAAGCCAACGGCATTACCAAAAAGAGAAAAAGGTGAATTCAGTTTAAGTGCCAAGACAGCAGCTCTCCTATAACCTCAGTTTAGGTGAAAGGTCCTGAACAATATGCAGACCTGGCAGTTTGACAAAAACACCATTTAAAACAAATTCACTTCCAAAAATCAGCGAGCAACAAGGYGGTCTTAAAATAAATAAATAAATAAAGATTACTTTTCAGGAATTAATTTTGAGAATTAAATCCCGACCTGCCTCACAGTGTTCAGAGGAAGCACATCTTGTGTTGAAGGTCTCCATTTCCCTGCCTCTTGGGCTAACTGCTATAAAAAAGCCTAGAGAAATAGATTCATGAAGCTTTTAGTGTCTTGCTGTAGCAAACTAACTCAAAGAAAAATACTCAGAGGGCCAGGAATAATTGTAATTTATTTCATCCTTTATTACAGGATGAAAGATTTGCTAAAGCTAGAAATAAAATTTAAAAAATCACGTTAAGAGTAAGCTGGGTGTTTTATTACCACTTATAGTAAAATTTGAAAATCCCTTCCAAGCATTTTGCAGAGATCAAAATACAAATTTAAGTATTCCAAGGCAACAAGTCCGCTTAATGCAGAAACATCTTAACATTTTTTATTACTAAAATACAAAAGACAAGTTTGGGGAAAAAGATTCTTACAAACTACTGGCTCTACACAGAACAAAAGTTTTCAATAAATTTAACTAGAAATTAATTTTTTGCAGGAAAATTGCATGCTTGCATTGTATATACGTATAAAGATATGTCTCCAAACTTCCCCCTTCCCACCCTGATGGGGGGGAAAAGGGAAAGAAAAGAAGGTCTGCAAAGGCCCAAGTCTTGGAAAAAATGGAAAATGCTACAGAAAGAATTAAAATAATTTCTGCCCTGAGCATCATTACCGTACATCTGCTTATGAATCAAAAATAAAGCTGAGGTTTACTTTGCAGAAAGTGTAACCTCTGAAAATAAAAACTTGAAAGCTTTACTGAAAAGTTAGCCACATTGATTAATGTATTCATATCACATCAAGAGTTTTTGACTGAGAAAAATGTCTTTGTTCAGATAAACAAGCTTACATTGGTCCTACTATGTAAATATAGAATTTGAAGTTGATCAAACTGTGCCAAAATTAACAACTAAAGATGATGTTTCAAAGGTTTGTTTCATCAAGAAAATCTAGGTGCTAGACAAATATTAGGTCAAAGTTCAATTAAAAAACACTAAAAAACCCTTTTAATCGTGTCTCTGTATGTTTACAAAGCTTTTGGTTACTAAAGTGATGCTACCATGAGAAATCAAACATCTGTAACATATTTATCCTCTTCCCAACTGAGTTCTAGCAATCTAAGTTATCTCAAAGAGGTGTAYGCAAATAATTGTAACAGATAAAAGCAGCAGAGGGACAAGATGCACAGCACAACTATTACCATAACTTGCAACATGAGATTAAGTATATCTTAAAGTATTTTGCAAGAGAGCAATAACCAGTTTAACAGGGAACTAGCTACCCCACATACTGCACAATACATATAAGCCAATTTTGACTCACAGTTAACATTACTTAATAAARTACAAACCCTAAATTAAATAAGCACAACGTGCATTAAATGATCTGATCGCCTTAAAAGAAGCACAAGCAACAATACAAGAGAATTCAAATATAATCTGAAATAAATTAATCCAAGTCAACAACACTTCAAACAAATTTGAAGGAGTTCAAAATTCAACTAAGACTTGCCTCTATAGACAGTAAGCTGACTGCTCAGATATCAACACCTTTATGAGTTTACTTACAGAAGAGGCATCAGCAGGTACTAAAACATCTGTTATGATCCCATCAAAACAGAATTTTGTTATACAGGAATCCAATTCAGATGTTTTTCCCTCCAAAAAATTTCTATAGCTTGTCCTCCACGATTAAGCTGAATGCAGGTGTATAAATTTGTGGTTCAAATCAACAGCAGCTCTCAAAGCACAATAATACCTGTGCGTATCACAGATATCCACCTTTCAAAATGCACCCAAAAGGTCATTAAAAAAACACAAAACAAAAATGTACAGATGTGTCAGTTGGCACCTCCACAGCTCTGAAGTTCCTACGGTTGGCTGGAGACAGCCAGTAAAAGCAGTCCAAACCAAACTCCAAAAATTGGTCATGAGAAGGAATAGACTGTTTTGAAACAGTGACATTATTTAAGAGGTTTCTTGTCCACATTAATCTCCTACAGCTTGGTTAAACATGCATTAGCAAAAGGTTTGCGTCTTACGACATTCTGTACATGTGGGGAAATGGCAATAGCAGCTCTGAGAGTAACGGCAACAGCAAAGAGGTCTCAAAAATAGGATGAAAAGAGGTACTCAGTTTACTCTTTACAGTATGTACACGCCAAGGCAGACATGAATCCTGAAGTAAGAGTGGACATACTGAAGGAAGAGATTATAGTTCTAAAATAAATTAATAATTATTTTATTTCAATCTCAAATTGAAAGATCAAATAGACCAAACCCAGAATTTTACACTGAGGCTTACAGTAACAGCCAGAAGTGTCCATTTTTAAAAACCATGCTCACTTGAAGAACTACCTAAAGAGCTACAGTTTTTCTGCAGAAGCATTCTCTTGCATGAAGAAAGATTTAACAATCCACTTGAAGCGCTCAAGAGACTTTTGGGTAGGTGTTTAAGCAAGGTAACGTCTGACGGTGTCACCTGCAAACACCACACTTAACATTGACCAGCRGGAACAAACTAGACCTGCAAAGGTGGATCTTGCCAAAAGGCAGCCGCATATGCTGTGCGTAGCCACAGCATTACGCACAAACATACTTTAACACAAACATACTTAACACAATATCAAAATAACAAACAAAAGTAACTGCATCCTACTGACTCGCTCAGCCAYGGTACTGTATGTGCGCCGCTTAAACACCGCTCATTCCAAGAGAGAAATCCCTTGTTCGACTCACGATGTCTAACTAACTACTCTTCTCYATTTCCAGAGCACAAAGATCCTCCYGTTGTAAAGGTCTGTATTTTATTTGGTCGACWTCTCAAATGTTTCAAGGGGTATTGTGGTCTTCCCCCACAGCAGCATTTCTTAGAGATGGCTAAGTAATCTGTTTACTCAGCCTCCTCCAGAAAGCTGTTTCATAGATGGATCCTTTTGGCAAGGATGTTTTGTTCCTATATTTAATGTGCTTTTTATTAATTATGCTTCTTACTAACATGAAGGCACTACTAAATCCCTTCTACGGCACAGTATGCCTCTTATTTAGCAAGCCTACAACAGATATACACACATACCTAGGTAATAAAAAACTGGGTGTTGAGTTTGACTTTATCAACTTCTTTGTGACTTGAGCATCTTTGGATGCTTCTTGCAYGCTTTAGATGCTTCTCCCCTTCCCCCCAGGTTAAAGACACTATTTTTTTTTCTTTCGTTCTAGTGGCAARAGAAAGAGTGGCAGAGTGGAAAAATGAAAATGTGCAATTCACAGCCAAGGGACAAAGTTACAACAGTCAAACTATCAACCAATGGCACACACAGAGAATTAGATTTGCAAGCAAAAAAATCAACAGAATATTAGCACTCACAAGGAGGAAGAGAAAAGCTATAGCAGTTTGCCATTATTTATACTCAGCCCTGCAAAGTAAACWAGCACTTGTGCCACTAAAGAATTCATAATTTTGGGGAGATGTGGGAGGAGGAGTTCATTGAAATACCTTTTCTCACTCAAAAGTTAGTCTTTTTAAAGTATTTAGGGTGAAAAATAGCCTGCTGACTAAAAAATAGACTTGAGCAGGTATGGCGTTGCCTCTTGTATGGAAATTCTAACCCCCCAGCTAGCTAAATGAAGAGTCAGCAAAATTTCAAAGTACATCTGATAGTAGACACTATCATTTGCATTTTAAAGAAATGTTTTCACATGTGGAAACTAGAAGAAAAATCTGCTCCTCACTCCTTCTCCACTCCATATTCTTAGCTAGGTCAARAGTACATCATACTACATATAATTTTCAAAGTTTCTTCTATTGTCTATTTTCTATGAATATACAGCACCATTTAGTTTATAGATCATAATACTGGCTCTTCTGACATGCTTCTGTACATACTTCTAATTACAGGAATCACAATATATGCACAGCTCACTGTCAAGTACAATTATTAAATCTTTAAGCAAGGAGAAGTTTTTAGAYGAACTGGAAAGTCTTATCAGCAGAAATGTTCCTGTGCAACAGGACTTACATGCACGATTAAGCTTTATTAGAGAAATTACTATGACAAAGACATTTCTAAGCAACCAGGCACTTTGTTTAAATAGGCAGGCTTTCCTCTTTCTCAATGAGTCATATGTCTACTGTATATTAAAACAAAAATGGCAGCAGGAAGATATTTGAAAACAGTCTGAAAATAAGAAAGAAACCATTTCTGTCAAGTCTGTTAGTAAGGACTGAAAAGTTCTTTTTAACATTTTCATAGACCTTTTGAAACACCACTGCAAATCTTGCTTTTAGTCTGTGGCTCCTGAAAAACTAGTGGATCTGTATGTTTTCACTTCCAACAGCTTCCTTCAAACACAGCACTTAGAAATAAACACTGTTCCAACAACAACATAAACTGAAGAATTATGAGACACTAACCAACATGATTTAAAGTTGGTGACAAAGTATTTAAGGTTTGTGATGTGCTACTACAGTTGAATATAATGGCCCAATTCTACTCTGAAAAGATACCATAAAAATTTCATTTTTCTCAAATGGACAACAAGCCAATCCAAAAGCTCAGCTTACAAGGACAGGCTTTTCTGACTGTCTGAGTTGGAAGCAAAATGGAGAGGAAACCAAGCTGTGGTTTGCCCCCATGARGGCTGACTGCTCCATTTCATAAACTATTCTAACTTACAGCATTAGAATCAAATTGAACCTACGCTCCTGCATAAACCTTCTGAAGATGGGAGCCAAGCGATCTCTTCAAAGATCTTCAATGACATCGTGGAACTCAAATGATTTTAATAAATAGTTCTGATGTACTAGAAATAGGAAACAACTCAATTGCAGGTGCCAAGAGTAATAGTTGTGGTAAGTGAGCTTTTTAACTCACCAGATCTCTTTGATAGATCAAAGGAAACTCATCTGTGGAGTAACACTTGACATGGTCRTGTTTCAAAACAAAACTGCACTTATAGCTATTTTAATTTTACTACAATACAGTGAGTTTTGCTGTCATACGTTTCTATATATTTATATTCTACTTCATATTACTAGGAAAGAACATACATGCCTATTCAGTAGGGGTGCTGTTTTAGTGATAATGTTGCTGACCAGGGAGCTGAGCAACTATGTTCAAGTCTGTAAGAGTCCACTGAAATTGGGAAGTAGCAATGTTTGGGATAAGACTTGAGCTGTGATTGCCGGAGGCATGGTCTGCATAGAGACAGTCAACTTGGCAGCTGAGCGTGGACTACTTAAGAGGATGAGAAGCAAATTAACTGCAAGTCATGTTAAAGCAATTCAAGTGGATCCAGGCAGATTGGAAGTCACCAGAGAAACAAGCAGTACCAGCAGTTTGCTAAAACACTCAGAATTGCCATGGAATGAGAATATCTTCAGCTGACTTAATTCACAATCGGCAAGCATTCTACAACTAAGCCCGCTACTTAGCGAGATCAACTGGGAAATCTGTTTAAATAATTTGCTTTATTTTTCTCATCACATGTTTTCTTTACTACTGAGTCCCCAAAACACAGAGCAAAACAACATAACTACATACACAGCTGAAGTCTTGCATTCACAAAGGAGCAAATCAACTCTTGTTCTTTAGAGTAGTTTACTCATAATCTTATTAAATTTACTCAAGATTAATATCCAACATCAAAACACCACAGGGCGAACATTGACATGGAGTAAAAACTGTGCATGTGCCTATCAAAGGCACATGTAATACATACACTCTGCTTAGAAACAGCAAATAACAAACCAGTATGTTTAATCCCTCAACAACACAAAATGAGACAACTGCTTATTCTCTTGGTAGATATACTTAAAAAAAATGCTATTTTCTCCAAAGTTAACTTCTAGAAAGAGGTCGTCCTCCTCTTTAGTCTACAGCTTCAGAAACTTCTCCCAATGCAACATCTGCAGCCATGTGCCTATTTTGACAAAAACAAAGGCAAAAACACACACTACAACAAACGAATTAGGATAATCAGGTTAAGAGAAAAGATTATTCTAAGTTAAATATGCAGAAATCCAGCATATCAAACCTCATTTTGGCATTGTTAATGGCATTTTGAACCTGTAGGATCTTGGTGGCAATTCTACTTGATACAAACTACTCAGAGAAGTCGTATGTGCACCCTCCCACACACACAAGGAAAATAAAGCACTTCTAAACAATACAGAGAACTCTGTATCTAAACTCATTGCAACTAGGTCTTTTCTTGAAATATTGCATTGGAAGAATAACTGACCTGCCAACTACATCAGCTAGCTTTTCTGTCAGCTTGTCCCTGCCAAGCAGGTTCCAGCTCTTACCAATACAAAGATTTTCTTTCAGAGTTTTCAAAATATCTGTAATGAAGTTATTTGAAAACTACAAAAAAAGACATTTAGCTGAAAACCAATAATGCTGTAATCAGGACTAGCTACAAAAAAAACAAAAAAAATTTTCTCCTGATAAATCTCTCTTACCGGTTCAGACTAAGACTCGACCAAATAACCATGTGCATTTATTGGGCTTATAGAGCCCAATAACACATTTGACTAATTAATATCTTTTAGAAAAAAACTAATCTTGAGATAGATTTAGTAGTGTCCTATAAAGGAAAGCATTCTGAAAGGCAACTCCTGACAAGCTATGCTTTCCCCATTGCTTAAAAGCAATGGTTTACACCACAACTTTACAATTTCTTCCTAAGTTCCTGCTTATCCTTACTGGAGTAAGCCAGCTCATTTCAGCATAGTGAAATGAAAACTATCCCTGTAGTGCTGTCCAAAAAATACGGCTATAGTCCCGTAGTTAACAAGCAAAATTGTTACAGGAAAGGAGTCCGGTAGTGAACCAAGTAGAGACATGTACAGCAGCATAAAAGATTTCCTCTGTGGTTTCCAGAAGGTCTCAGGTCAGAAACACAAAGCAGGCAGTTTAAACAACTCTGAAAATGCAAAGTATGCAGTCATGCCCAATGAAGACTTCATACCCTTGCTAAAGCTAGCTGTTGCATCTTCAATTCACAAACCGTTTTCAGAAATTACTTCATTCCCTATTTCCAAGAGTATTATATGAAGAACACATTTCTTCTGGAGCACCATACAAAGTCTACATAATTCCTTTGGTCATGTCTCCATTAATGGAGAAAGCGTTTTGCTTTCGTTTCTCCCTGTTGATGAAAAAGTGTTTGTCCTGATGCCAGTAAGTCAGGATCCTGTGACATCTGAGATACGGTTGCTTTTCATTCCCGTTTCAATCGGCTACAGGTAAGGTTTACCTGCCTCCTTCAGCTTATTCAAGATGCAAGCACCACGGCCCATGACTTTGAGTCACTGTGATTATTTCTGGCTTACTTTCCTTTCTCTGTAAGAGCTGCTTTAAAATGGCAGCTCCAGTTTAAAATTAGCCACACTGGCTCATGATGCCCCAGATGAAGTGAATCTCAGGTACTTGGGAGAGTACTTTCGGGTGAAGTGATCAGATTCTAGATTTTTTTTTTTTTTGTCCTTGTTTGAGAGAATGGATATAAAAATACACCATGGGGGGGGGGGAAGGAAATAAAAAGGGAGTAGACTTGCACCATGGACTTTCCTTGATCTTTAGTCATTCCTTTCCTTAGTCATTTACTAGAAAAGGATTACAGGAAACCATCACGGAAGGAAGATCTTGCCCCAGAACACTGGCCCCAAACTACACCGSGTCACACGACGGCCGCACGCTGCACAGGAACACGCTGCACCGGGAAAGCCAGACCTCCCAAGAGCTCGGAGCCGACCTTGGCGCGTCCAGCGCAACCGAGGCGGCGCAAGCGGCACCTGGGAAGCACGAGGACTATCTGTTGGTAGGTAACTTTCCAGAAAAGCCCTTCGCAAGACAGCTAATCTGTGTACCGATTCTGGAGGGTCAGGCAAGCCTCAACGAACGCGTTCGCTCCGTCACCAACTCTGCCGCCTCGGGGACACACGGGCAAGGCAGAGCAGGCAGCAGCTCCAAAAGGACGTACCGCGACAGACCGCCTGCGCCCAGGCCGCCTCTGCAGCCTGCGCTGCGCCGGGCATCTGCCCAGGTTAAACACGCTGGGAAGGAGAAAGTTTGCAATACAGGGATTTCAAGAGAGAACTCGGATAGCTAGGAGGGCTTGAGCTCTCCTTTTGGAACAGCAGTACGTTTAGACGTCTGTCAATAGATTTAAGTAGTAAAGCAAGGGTGGAACTACAATTTTACCTAGCTAGCAGGGTCTTGAACAATGCTATTAAAAAAAACAGAACAGAAAAAGAACTAATAATTCTACAATGAGCAAATGAGTTTAAGCAGTGATGAAAATCATTTTACTTTCAACTGAATGAGAAAATCTTGGTTTCATAAGTTTTTAATTTTTTCTCCTGTCTTTGTATTTCACACCTTCTCCCCTTGGGATATATTGCTACAGTTACCAACAGAAGAATTTGCCTTCAGCCTTGATACTGTTCTTAAGAGTATGACTGCAGCTACATGTTAAGCAGTTTAGTTAAGCTATGCACATTCACTGTCAGGTAGATCAACAACCTCTCTATTTTTATTGCTCTTTTTCACAAWTTTAATTTTTATCATTTTTGTCATCAGGAACAGGAGGTAAAAAAACTAACACACATTTTCCTTCAGCACAGATTTCAGGTTCAGAAGAACAAACAAAATTAAGTTAATACTGAAATTAAGTTAGCAACGCAAACCAAAACGTGTATTTGCTTTTCTTAAAAACAAATTTCCTTTCATCAGAACTGGAACATCAATAAGGAGAGAAGCTAACAATCAATCACTGTTGATGATCCCATTAAGACAACAAACTAGGGCATGAGAAGAGTCTGGAACAGGATACCAATCCTCAAATGCCTGAAGAAAATGGCAAAAACAGAGAACACTTCTACTAGTCAAAAGAAAATTCAGGGAGCAAGTAATTTTTTCCGACATGGGAACATGAAACATTTGTGTAAAACATTTTCTTCGCTTGCTCTCTCACTGAAAGAAAACTAAGGTGTAAATACAGAAAGTAGACTTTTTTTTTGATGCAATGCTTTTACTTCATCTCATTTGGTATGAGATGGAGCCCTGGAAAATACCAACTCTGTATTTTTTCAAGTTTGCCAAGTTTTTAAATTGTTTTCCCTTAAGTGCTAGCACCTTCACAGAAATGCTGTTTTATCACTTATGCTCTACCATAAAATAGCTCTAGCCTCTTCAGTCACAAACAACTTTGCTTCTAAGAACTTTAGAAATGTGCTTCAAAATGAGTTATTCTTGCTCCTTTTGGAAACGCACTTTTTTGCAACCTTTTCGAAACGCATCACCAGTGCTGAGCTCGGTACTGCATATGAGGACAAACCCCAATGATTAATACAGCAGGGGCACTTCCACTATTCTTTTCCAACACACTCCTTTTTCAAATTAACATTTACTTTGCTTCCTGAATATGTGATAAATGAGAAAGTCCAAGCTGTCCTCCTTGGCTGGTGCATGTTAGAATCCCATTTGCAGCTGGCTTCAGGCTAAGACCAAAGTCACTGAAAATGGAATTTGTCTAAGTGCTTGCCTATTCCGCACTAAGGAATTGGTTGCTTTTAAAGAAGGGCCTAGATATCACAGAACCATCCCTATCCAGAATTGCACGTACTGCTTCAGATGAAGGCTTCAGGCAAGTCCCTTTGCTTTGGGGTAATTCTACTTATTTGAGCCATTATACATAGAAAAAAATAATTTTACCATATAACTGTGTAGTAGCTAGAGACAATCTATTCTGAAGATCTCAGAAATGCACAAATTAACAGAAATATGCCAGATAGCAATTTGTCACTCTTCACAAAAATTTCAAAGAAAAACAAATGAAAATGAAGCTTATTTCTTTCTGTGAAAAGACCAACCACTCCATATAACAAATCTGGTTGGATTCAGAGGCTGGAAACAGCTATACTCACATCTCTTCCCGAACCAAAGGGATCCCCTTTTCAGCGTTCCCAGAGAATGCTTTTTGTATTTTTATTTTCAAAAACTAAAATGGACTACGCAGTACTCCACAGAGATGTTCACTTAAGAGAATATGATTTATACTTGGCTTGCTTTTATGTCAGGCAGTGCAGCTTTTTTTGTGATTGCTAACGCATCAATGAATTAACACTTACATGTCAATAAACTAACAAGATAATGACTGGAAATGTAAAGATAGATAAAAGGAGCAGAAACAAAACTAGCTTTTTCTACATATCAGAACAGAGTTTTTTGCCATCAAAATTCTAGGGGGGAACAGGACCAAAGCAGCACACACAAGATAAGCACACTGCTATCCAGCTGAAAGACAAGAGCAGCAGCAACCTGAACATTTCTCTAATCTCATACCAGGAAYGTCAAGACCTAAAGAACACTGACTATATCGAGCAGGAATCAGATCACTGCCCCAACACAGAAATACATACTTCCAGATAAACGTATTCTCTGCCCCAATCTGCAACGACCACCAAATTAAGACTTCTTGCACAGATATTGCCTTTTCCTTTTCCTAGGGCATCAGCTGGGCAATCTATGCTAAATTTAACGTTTTCAGATCAGATCCTCTATATATGAAAAACATTCACTGCATGCCTGTCAACAGTGGTCCATAACAGAAAGATCGATTGTTACACCTCTCCGTTCAACCTAGAAGCTTTTCTCTAATAGATTTCAGATTGCTTTAGAAGATGTAGTTGCCAGTCTCCTAAAATGAGATCCTGCACAGAAGTAATCACTTGCTCCCTTTTTGAAGGATTAGATTACTCTCTCCCAGTTGATCCTACTAAGATACTATCCAACTTTTACCAAGGAAGATTTTTTTTTTTTTTTCAAAATAAGTGTTTTCATTTCTGATTACTTGAGAAATACTGCTTCAATTATCTTGCTTTTATGGTAACCCTGGTGACWGAAACTGGTAACTACAGACTCAAGAAAGCATGCTTTTCTGTTTCATTCCAGAAAAGAGTCTACTTAGTTTGCTAAACATCTGAGTAGCAAAAATAAAAGAAGATACCAAATATGTTAAATTATATATACATACTTTTGTCATTGCTCCTGTCTGTGCTGTGTTCAGTCCGGTGTGACCAGCCATCTGTGGAGATACTTGGGTTAAAGTCTCTGCCAGCACACTGCCTGCATTCCCCTGCATGGCAGGGGCAGAATATTGCATTCCTGCTCCCCTTCCTCTTCCAGCTGCCCCAAGAGATCCATTCATTACCTGCCCTTGTCCTTGCTGAGGTTGATTCATTAAACTGTGACCAGAATTACTGTTGAGAAGGCTCTGGTGTGTCTGACTGAAATTAGTATTCATACATATCCCAGGTCCAGTCTGTGATGTTGCAGGGCTGCTTGTCACCATCCCCACTTGTTTTTGTGCTTGAGAGTTCAGTGTTTGCGATGCAGGTGTGGTAGGTCCAGAGGTGCTGGCTGCTTGCTTCGCCAGGCCTGAAGCAGAAGAGTCTCCCTGGTTTAAAGGGCTCTTACCCATAGCACCCAGATTACCGATATTAGCACTGTTCGGTTGCCCTTGAACTTGGCTACCAACTCCCTGCTGGACAGGGCTATTTGAGTTCACATTTCCAATTCCTGGGTTTAAGGAAGAGCCGGTGCCTCCCCTCAGAAGTTCAGAAAGTTGTTTGTGTTTGGAAGCYGCATCTGGAACAAGGCTCCCACTGCTGTTTAAAAGGCCCAACTCGCCATTGGGGATCAGCTCATCAGGAAGATCATTTTCCAAGTCAAACAAAGATCCAAAATCTACAAGTTAAAACAGAAACATAGGTAAGAAAAACGTAACAAAAACCGACTAAAACATTTGTCTACATCACTTTGTACTGGTCATGAAAATCCCTGAAGTACACTGAGGTACATCTTCACCTAAGTGCCAGTATAGCCACCATGAGAGCGTGGCGCACCGCAACATGAATTCCAAGATGTTCTAGGAAGTGCAGTCATAAATGCAACATACATATAACAATACAGGGCAAAACACGGASCAATAAATGGTTTTACTGCAAGACTTTTGTCAAAATATTTTACCAAAGCTAAGAAATTGAGACGGCAKGGATATCACCATTTAACCTCACTCCTAGCTGTCTCTTCTTCTGGCTAAAAGAAGGTAGCACAAATATCAAGTTTTCCTATTGATTTATACTCCCCTGAAGACTATTATATCACCTGCTCTAACCTCTCATATAATCCCAGGCCACTGCATTTCACCCATCAAACATATCTCAACCCCTTAATATGTTTGCATTTGGTTAAAGAATATCTTCCRGTAAGGCTTGCAATCCTCATCTAGAGGAAACAAAACAACCGCTTTCTTTGGTAGTGTGATCTCAGTCTCACAAATGTGCTCAGTATCAGCCTCCAGTCATTGATTCGTATCACCATCTGCTAAAGATCCTGAAACGCACTCCGCATTTCTCCTGGTAATCGCTCTTGAATCGAGTCGCTTCTCCATCTCTGAACGGTTCTGTTCACCAGATCATTCAAATTGCTCTCCAGCTGCCCTGCCCTCCTTTATCCTACCCAGTACTGACGGAGGTAGTCCATACTCTCGCCTGACGAGGGGGAAAAGTAAAAATCAAATCTTCACTAAGCCAGCTGAAGGGAATGCTTTGACTGGTTGGAATATGCAAACGCCAAACCAATTTCCTTGTGGTTTTCAARTGAGGAGCAGCTCAGGTTCACTACGATGTTTTATTGCATACCGTTAAGTAGTGTGTAATAATATTACTTTAGTCCTAGCTAAAAATAAAATTATTTGTTCTTTAGAGATGTTATCTGCATATACATACTTCCATTAGAAAAAAATTATACATAAGGACAAGCATACGCATCAACACCMATAAACATGTAAAGCAGATTGACTCAATCCATCAGACCAAAAATCAACTCTGCAGTAAAGTAAAAGCTGCTTTGGCAAAGGACATGACCTGAAGCAATCACTTTTTACCAAAGTAACAAAATTGTTTAAGAATTTGCCCCTCCAAATGCCAGCCTTGAAAAAAAATCCTGATCTCTCACAGCGAACACCACTACAAACCAAAATTTTTCAAGCCTATGATAAACCAGTAAAAAAAAAAAAAAAAAAAAGAATGCCAAATACTGCATTATTTTAAAGCTTAATTCATACAAACTCTTCAACCATGAAAAGACAGTGCAAGGTGAGATTATAAGAGTGCCACACAAGCATTCAGTAAGAGGCAACCAAACCACACTGCACACATTAAAAAAAAAGAAAAGTAACTAGTCAAAATGTAACTTTTATCACAAAGCTAGGACATATTACAAATACATTCAAACACCATATACATTGTCAGCATTCAAATTTTCAACTCATCCTAACTAAAGGAAACTGCACAAAAAAATTGAATAAGCGATGCAATGGTCACCGAACTACATCTTCAATCTGCACAGTAAACAGACAAAAATGGTAAAATTCCTCCTGTTTTGAGGAGCTCACAGCAGCATGTCCATAAAGGGTCGACATCTTGCACTGAATCCTTATATCCTCCCATGACCCCGGYCACGACAAAATACACTACAACTCAGGAACAGATCTCCTGTTCCCTTCACAAGAGGGCAAGTAACACGTTAGTATTTTCTTAAGCCAATTTTGTTCATTGAAGTAGTTTTTCTAGTTCCTACCTTTTCCTTCAATTGTTTAACTCACCTTGGCAACTTCTCCTGTACTGAATTTCCTGGTATACCTTTAACTACACTCTTTCCAGTGGTCACTTCATCTTTCCTCTTTCCCTCGCAAACACTTGACACTTACTATGCTGCAATTTGTACTTCTTCCTATACATTTTTGGTCTACTTTTCCTCCTTCARAATTTCAGTATCTTTAACCCAATCTACCCTTCCCATCCAGCTTTATTCCTCTCTGATGAAAACAGTTTCAGTCATCCCAGCTTGCTGGGAAGCACTTGTTCAATCAACTTTCCTAAATCTCACGAGTAGTATTTTTCTACGCTTCTGCACTAGAATTATTAATACTTCAGGAACAAAAGAGGGGGGGAGATGTAGCAAAAAAGGGAGACTGTGTTTTTCAAGCCATACTTAAAAACTGAGAAGAAAAAAAAAAGGCAACTGTCACCATTAGCAGCTTTTTTTTTTTTTTTTTTTTTTTTTTCAAGGTAATTGCCTAAAGCAAGTGATCTGGTGCTCAGTTATGCTGACTATTCACAATGCCCATTAATCTAGGGACACACGTACAACTAATCCACGCTTTCAGCTTTTTCCTTTTGTATCTTTGTAATTCAGCTTTCTCACTTGTGAAATGGAGACTCATAATTCTTCCTGAAGCTCAACTTCAAGAAACAGGATGTTATAGTACAATACAAGTGCTCAAGTTTTCTTGTTTCACCAGCCAAACTCTTAACAGTGCTGTCAGAGCCAAAGACTGGAAATGTTTTTGCAATTCACAGAAAGAGTGAAGAAACTGTTCTGGAATATTGCCTCTTAAAACCTAAAATATTCTACCACTCTTAAGCTCCTGTAAGAAAGCTATATGTTACTGTTAACATGGGAAGTTCACAACTCTTCCAGTAGGCAAATAAAAGCAGGTAAACAGCTTGGCGTAGTGGCTACGTAAAAATGCACCAAGCATTCAAACGTTCAGAAAACGATTAAGCTTTTTGGTTTTACATTTTAATCAGAGATGTGCACACTGAAAAACAGAAACATGTAAGGTGCATTTTATAACAGCTATAAAATACAACAGGAAACTAATCTCTATTTAATCATGTCTGAAACAAATCCATAAAGATGACTGCCTTGGCAGCTGTATATTTGYATATACCTTTTTATATATAAAGTTTGATATAATAACAAGGTGGCCCATCTCTGATGGTAGGGAAGTGAAAAGCAACCTCAGTCCCCTCATCCTTACAAARAAAAGAACATAATTGATCACATTCCTAATGCTTCGACTATTTCTCAAAGTCAACAGTAGCTATCAAGAGCCTAAAATCGGGACATGCCTTTGCTTTAATTATATTTACCCGAGGCAATGCACACCCTTGTTCAGCTTACCTGACACAAAAAACACCTATCTTGAAGAGACCCACCCCAATTACTGAGTATTGTATCTGCTCCTGCCCTGCKCAAGTAATTAAAAGAGCTTTCAGAAAACACTGGCTGCTCTGCTACAGTTAGAGGAGAATCTTTCCCAGAGATTTCTGAGATAATTTGCTTTTCCTATGCCCACTAGCAGAACCTGTGAAAGCTGCACTTAACTTGTGTCACCACCACYAACAGCTCTGCGCACTCATACACAGAAAGAAATTCAGGAGTAATTCCCAGATAAGGATGAAAGATATTCGCWGTAGTGTTTACCTTTCCAAAATTAATCTGCAAGAGCCTCAGTTTAAAAAGTGTAAGTAACAAAATTAAATAAAATCTGAATTAAAGTTGCAAGATGGGGAAAAAAGTCAGGTAACTATCAATTAACATTAGATGTTAYTATTTGCCCTACATGTTATGTTCAATTATTTAGGATTGTCTAATGAAAGGAAARAATCAAGGTGAAAAGAAGCCAACTAGCAAGAACAGAAGACAAACTACTCTTCAGGACCTATGTGACTATCTGTCCCCCTCCCAATGCCGTTTTACTTTTTCTTCGTGCAAAACCACAGTACCTTTTCTTTCAAAGCTGCAGGCTACAAGCATGTAACGGAGGAAAAGCAATCTTTATCTTAAGAAAGTTTTATTTCCTTAACTCGTAACATACATTCTTACTTCAGCTATCAGGGAACAGTAGAGCTGGCTAAGCCTGCTGAGATCCACCTCGTAGCTTCTTGTCTGGYACAGCACCTCTGACTCTAAACCTCACACCTTTCATTATCTCTCCTTTACATAAAACTGCCTCTTAACAGAAAAAAGACAACAGAAGTGCTGTAACTTATTTTGTCTTTCAGAAGGGGCAGAGAGGCACTATACAATTAAGAAAACTCCACTTTTTCTTCAAACCGATCCTTCTCCAGTTTGAGTTCTGCATTGCGCGAGCATTGGTCTTCACACAGAAGGCAACCATGCTCGAGAGGCTCCCTCCTAATTTTAGTCTCACGGGGTTAAACGTCACAGCTTTCCGCTTACTGGATGACACTTTCCGTAACTGGAACRGAATACGCTTTTTAATTCCTTACCTCCTCAGGAGCAAGAGGATAAAAAGTACATTTTTATCTGTGTGGCTACTTAAAACAGTTATCAGGTAGTTTTTTTTTTTTTTTTGTTAACATACCTATTCAACCAGCTACCTTGTTTCAGTATCACTATTTCTGCCTCTTTAGCTCCCCTAGATCAGTCCAGAGAGGTGACAAACATTGTAAGGCATCTCTTCACACAATTTATTGTCTTCTGTACGTTACAAAGCAGGTAGAACATTATCAAGTTCAGCTTCAACTTTTACGGCAGAATCTTCATTTGAGACCTGACCGCGAGTTTTCTGTTCACAAACTTAGGAGTTGACACTGAAGTCATTCTGGAAGTCCTGGTATACAGGCAGTATTTTCGCTCTGCCTTTCTTTGGACACCAACATAGCTGTTACATTTCAATGAGCTCAATCTTGTTTCTTAAGGCTTCTTTCAGTCACGCCAGACACCAGGACAAAGCCTCAACAGTTCAGCGCTCCACCCATTCCCTAAAATTCAATGGCAGGTAACCTGACTCAATAGCCATACTGTTTGTTCCAGGCAGCAATTACCACATCCATTCCAGCCTCCTCTCTAGGTTTGACAATTCTGTAATTTATTGTTTCATAAAAGACAATTAGCACACTTAAGGCTTTAAAAATATTTAAACAATGCCTTCATAGAAAATAAAATGAAGCTATTTCCAGTAAGAGAATTTTACGTTAGTATCTTAAGCTCATAAGGGCAACACGGCTTGCAAAAAGACAGCAAACTGATGCATATCTGACCTTGACTTTCAAAAAAGAAAAAAGTATCACTTTTTCAAAACCTGCTGCTTAACAGTCAGGTTAAGAAGGTAAGCAATGAGGGATCTGCATGGGCTGTGGAGACTCTAGAAGCTGGACTGTGCACAAGGTCCATTAGGAAACATCTAGATGAGCCCTAGTAAGTTATGGCTTGTATAAGAAGAGATCTGGAAAACTAAATTTCTTTCTGCCTGACCTGAAGTACCTGCATTTGGGAGGAGGAAGAAATATTTTCCTAAATCAGGGGATTGCCCAAAATACAAACACATAAATACACAGAAGCTAGCTTCACCTTTCAACATTCTAGGTAACTGCCACAAAGATGCTCACTAGGGTAATTGCAACATTTTAGCAATTGCTCTCTTGCTTACAGACTTGGAGTCATTCAGGTTGGAAGGGACATCAGGAGGTCTCCAAGTACAAATTTCTGCTCAAAGAGGGTCAACTACAGGATCAGGCCAGGTTGCATGGGGCTTTACTTGGTTGTCCTGAAAACAGCATCAAGGATGAAGGCTGCACAACCCTTCTGCACAAGCTCTTCCAATGACTGATCATCCTTACATCAAAAATAATTCTCCTCCTTACATCCAATTGGAACCTCTCTTGTCCTCCCTGCCATGCTCTGAAGAGCCTTGCTCCCATTTTCTCAGCAACTGCCTCACAGATATGGAGAGGCTGCTGTTAGGCTCCCCTACTCCACTAAGCCTCTTCTCCAGGCTGAAGAAATCCAGGTGTCTCTGCTGTCATCACAGGGCAAATGCTTCAGCTCCCAGAGCATGCTGGTAGCCCTTCAATGAATTTGCTCCAATTTACACATGTCTGTCTTGTATTGCGAGTGCCAAAACTAGATGCAGTATTCTACATACAACCCAATGACTGCTGAGTAAAGGTCGATAAGCACTTCCCTTGATCTGTGATCTTGCTCCTGTGAACACAGCCCAGGATGCTGCCTACYAAGACCCTTTGGGCCTCTTCAGCAGAGCTGCTCCGGAGCCAGTCAGCTCCCAGCCTGTATCACTGCAAGGGCTACTCCTTCATAGGTGCAGGCCTTTGCTTTTGTCTTGGTCAAATTTCATAAGGGCCCTTTCAGTCCATTCCTCTAGCCTATTAGGCCCCTCKGGATAGCAACCCTGTCCTCAGACATACCAACTGGTCCCCCCTAGCTTGGTGCCACCTACAAACTACATGAAAGCGCACTCTGTCACCTGCTCCAAGTCACTGATCAACATATTAATGGTTTCATCACATTAACAAACACACTCTCAGTTTAGATCCCTGCATACCCACTTGCTACAGGTCTCCAGGCCGAGTATGACTCATTAACCACTAGCCTCTGAGCTTTGCCATCCAATTTTTTTTTTAAACCCACCTAGTCATTCATCCACCTAGATCATAACATCTTAATTTGGATGTAAGACTATTCTGTGAGACCATACTGAAATCTTTGCTACAGTCAAGGTAAATGAAATACACTGTTTTCCCCTTGTCAACAAATCCAGAAAGAAATCAGGTTGGTCAGACATGATTTAACCTCAAAAAATCCATGCTGACTGTTCCCTGTCTTCATGTATCCAAAAATTTGTTCCAAGAGGACTTGCTCCATGCTTTTCCCAGAGACGGAAGGGAGGCTGACCAGACTGTAGTTTCCTGCATTTTGAAATGGAGTACACTTCCCTTCTCTTACTTTCCTATAGCCAGGACTTTGAGGGAGGAACAGGAGGAATGAGAGAGAGGATGGTTCATTCTAGCCCACTTCCATTGCATCTTGTCTTCTAACCAARCATGGTTCTCCACAAGCTATACCACAAGCTGTATACCATTCAGAGTAAAGAGATGCAAATAAGAAGGGATATAGCCCCTAAAAATAGTTTAAATCTATTCTGTGTGCCTCAATAACCAAAATGGACACCATGTTAAAAAAAGTTAAAATAGTTTCAAGCTCTTATAATCCCTCCCAATCCATTTTTTATAAGACTTCAGCAACTAAGTAACTTTTCAAACCTGAAGCTCATTATACAAAGCTAACAAATCAAAAAGTTACCTTCACTACAATACTGCCAGTAACATCAATTTGGTCTTGGGAATGTCCCTGACACCAGCGTGAACAAACATACTAGTTGGGATGGAAAAAAACACACGTACAGACAGACAACAACTTCCATATACAGAGATCTAGTGCTCTATCCCCTTTCTCACCTCCCTGAAAGCAAAATGGTGCAAACTGAAACTTTTCTTTGATTATACTTAGTTCCTAGCCTCTCTCTCCAGTTACATGTTGTGCATCACCACACTGTAACTGTAAGTCTCTCTGCTGTACTTATCCGAATCTCTACTATCTCTCTTTTGCTGTGCTCACAGTAAAAACACACTTAGCATTGAAGGTCCTGAAAAAGATAAGACATTAGCTTCTTTCAGGAATAGCAACTTTTCAAAATTACTTCTTCTACTTTTCCACTCCCCACCCCACTCCAAAAAACACGGCTTAGCTGAATATTCCACTATTAAAAACACAAAATAGTATACAAGGGCACACTGACTGCAAATGGTACCAAAAATAATATACAAAAATAAATATGAAAAATGCATTCAGATGAGAAGCTAGCCTCTTCTCCTCAGATGCCAGAGGGAAGGGAGAAAAAAAAAAAAACAACAAAAAAGGTGTGCAGCAGAAGAAGCACAACCAGAGTGCTCACCCTGACCTGTTCTGGTAGCATCGGCTGGAAAAGGATGGATTAGRTCTGCTTTCCTCTGACCCTTCAGAGCTTCTCCATAACAATTCTTCCTCTTAATTACCTCCCAAGGTGTTGCCATTATTTTGACACTACCACTGCATTTGCTCTGGTGAGAAACCGAAAATCCTACCCCATAGCATCAACAACACTGACACGGTTATTGTTGTATTGCATCTGGTTACAAAGCTGCATATACTTTCAGATGAAAAGGCTTCAGAAATTTTCTTTGCTCTAAGAGCAGAAATCTATAAAGAAAGAGGAGGAGCAACCTGCCTACAGGTTAGGAAACAACTCTGCACTGGTAATCCTGGCTTCTCTTTCAGAAGATCATCCTGAGGAAGAACAGATATTTTATGGAAAGGTTAATGGAATCAGGGTCTCACTTTCCCATCCTATCACAAATGCATGCATCTTCTCTGTTGCCCTATTTTAACAGCTCAGAAAACATTCAAGTTCGGGATGCCCCTTTAAAGAATTATCCAAGAATCCTGTAATTAAAAGCAGGCACTTGATGGAAGCAGCATGAAGTGCACAGTGTGCACTGAGTGTCAGAAAGCAAATGCCGTCAGTTTAGCTCACACGACTGACAGATCCATTGCTTCACATTAAAGCTGTGCCACCGTCACATCTGGAAAAAAAACAGCAGATAAACTCAAAGGCATGAATTGTCTTGGCATGTAAATTTTAACTGTAATGTTCCCTTACTGTAGATTAATTAAATACATAGAGCAACATGAGGTTGTCAAAACTTTTTAAACTGGTTAGTTCCCCATCCTGCTGAGCACGACTGAGAGCATCAGAGCGGTGAAACTCCTGTGCTCAAAATTGCCTTTTGGCTCGGACTTCTCAAACAGTCCCTTTAGCTACACAAGCCCTTCTCTGACGGTTCTCATCTTTATATATCGTCTGTAATATAGGCACAGAACCTACTTGTGTGAAGACTGAAATAGCAGCAATTAATATGCAACTGAGGTAATATTATGAAACATAGGGAAAAAATTAAATACTGTGCAAGATTATTAAAAACAGGCAAGTTTTATTTCTCCTTTATGCGGTATAATATATGCCAAAATTTGTGTCTCCTTTATTCTTTTTTTAAATGCCATTTCTCCTCCTGCTTTCGATACCAAATTGCAAATGAAGGGTACTTTGCCTGATAATTCACATTTAGCTGTGCAAAAACATAGAACACATAATATACCGAACGTGCATAAGGAAGCAAAAACAGACATGTACTTGAAACTAGTGACTATTACATACTTCATTCACTCTAGAAAGCTTCCAATTATAGCTGACTGAAAAAAAAAAGCTCTCACTAACCTGTCTCAATATAAAGCATGAATCCCTGTGAACTGAGACTGTACTGAGTAATTCTCATTAACACTTTCCTTAACATAGTCAATGAAACTTAGGGGAGAAAAACAGTAACAAAACAAACCCTTTGCAGCTACTACAAAAACAGATGTGCATTCAGTACTTAGAAATTACCAAGAGTGTTGAAATTACTATCTGTTTTCTTCATCCCGTTAGATGAAATTACACAGAAGATGACAGAAACCATGTCAAAAACATCCACTAAACTAGTTATCAAACTACTGACAGTGGTGAAGTTTGGGCAGAGCAAGGATAGAAGTTTGTGCTCCTTAGGTTTCACATATATGGAGAGTGGTTGGAATATAAGCTTCCATTTTCCTTTTCCAACAGAAAGCTGCTGGCCCAGACTACTGCCTCAGATGTCCAACAGTAGCAGTGAAATAACTTCTACCTGTGAGACTAGGAGATGTATCTCCTAGAAAGAATAATTCATTTTGACAATGCTAAGGAAATCCGCACAGCATTAAAGATGACCTTCGGAAAAGTATGAGATTATTTTACACACCTATCTATGTATAGATGCACATACACACACACAAGACATTAGTGCAAATCAGAGATATGGTATTTACTAGATGTTCCAAGTTAAGGGAGAAGATTTTTTTTTTCTTAAAGGTAGAGAATAAGAAAAGGGGAAAGGCAAGATAAAGTGAAACTTTCAAAACATGCATGTTAAAGGCAGATTCTGAGTTATGCAAGATTKCAAATCAGCAGTGATAATACAAGTTTCAGTTTTCTTTTTGTTCATGCTATGATTCTGCAAAATACTCAACACTATTTGTTGAAACATCTCTATTAAAGACAGTTTCCCAAACAAAAAAAAAATAGGTTCTCTCTGTAACTTAGCCATCTGAAAAGACAGATGGAAAACATAACATATGTTAAAGGGAAGATTTACAAAGCAAAAATTCTTGAAAGTGTAAACCAAATTAAGTTGGAGGTGTCAGATTTCTAAGTTGTCCCACATGCTTTTTCATTGTGTAAGAACAAACCCTTGAATTTTGAAAACCCTGTTTTTCGAACCCACCAATTTCTCATCAGATTGCTTATTTTGCTAACAGAGCAAGATTTACACTCATAGTCTTCTCTATTAGCAGGCAGCAGCAGAGAACAAAATCTCCAGTAAGAGCAAACACCTAAAATAGGCGAGTTGCTTAATCTGAAGCTGCAGATACAGCGGCAAAACACCACAGCACGTTGCTGCGGAAGTAATTAATGGCACTGGACTATGATTCTGAGGAACAGGCAGCCAGAGTAGAAAGAGAATAATCTGCAACAGAAAACTGAGAATTATTTCATGAGCTGTCAAGAGATCTCAGGGGTACAGCCAAGCCTGACCCCCTGAGCACAGCCTTTATTCTTGGCTGGTGTTGGTAGGGCTTCCCCAGGAGCTCTACRCTACAGCGTTCACAAGACAGCATTTATCATGTTAGCCTGAAGCCATCGAAAGAAATAAAAATCAATTTGATAAACTTCCAAGCATATATACAGAATTAGCACTTAAGGTATGGGGTGAGGTTGGGTGGGGGGAGAACAATCTGTAAAGCACAACCTAACCACCCTGCGGACTGTCACATAAAATCAGCCCCATCTGATCAACTGTGTCAGCTCATGCAGGTGTCAGTGTCAAACACTTCGGAGAAACCTGTAAAACTCCCCCCAAAAGTGAAAAACTACCCAGACCCCTGCATATCAGCAGTGCTTTATGAATTGGTTCAGATGAGCTACATTAGATTTTAAACAACAAAATCATTTTCTAATCTTACAAATCTCTTAGCCCAAACTACAAGTGCAGACAAAGTTACACAGGTCAGTTACTAAGGGTGCGAAACGTATCTTTTATCAAACTCCACACAGCTCACAGCAAACATTTTTGCTTGGCATCGTAATCTCCCCCCCCTCCCCATCACTACACATATCTGACAAGTCTTAAGAAAGAGTGGAGGCATAGAACATCGCACTGCGTTTTCTCCATCCTGGCTGATTACGGTGGAAACACCACAAAACGAATGACATTCTCATGAAACAATTAAAACTAGAAGCGCTCTGTCACCTAGATCTTTTCAGTGGAAGCACTTCTTTCCCTCATTTTCTGCTTACAAATCTAAGTCTGTTCACCTACTGAAATTACCCCTTCCTTTAATCCAAGGGAGACAGGGAGAGAGTAGGTGTATAAAAAGGAATTCTTACTGTTAYGTTGCGCAAATAGCATTTGCACAACTGGCAAGAAGTGTAACACACACCATATACAACAGAAGTACATTGATTAAATAGGATTCCATGAAGCTTATCAACCGTATGCAGGAATGACTACTTCTGAAATATGTATACAAGGGAACATAAAACCTGGTTTTGGACCACTGAAAGGCAAGTCCATTTGCACTCTCAGCTAAGTAAATACTAGCTTAGAAAATGCTGACGGCTTTCATTAAGTTGTCTCAACTTARAGGTGAATGACCTCTTTTAAAGCTAAAAATTAAATCCATTGATATACACCTATGTACGTATTTGGTATACAGCAAAAGAGTAAGATCAAATTGAGCCGTGTATTGACATGTAAACTCACTTCTGTGAAGTTCTGCAGTCTGCTGAGAGTTAACCAGAGTGCTGCTCCTTTCACTACATACTGAAAAACACGGGACAAGGCCAGTCTTTCCTCAGTTTTAAAATACAGACACGGCAATGCTTATAGACTGGACAGTAAAGATGACATGAACTACCAAAGTGTCCACTTGCATTTTTTGCAGCAGGCAAACTGTTTAATCTGTTTATGTCCTGTAGTTGTAAAAAAAACACGAGAAAGTATGAGGCTGAAAATCCAGCTCTAACCCACTTCTTAAACTACTCATCCCACCACCTTCTCTCCAAACTTCACCTACTTTAGAAATATATTAACTTACAACTCAGCTAAGGACACCCTCTGCTCTGGCCCAAATTGTGATCTGTCATTTCTGGAACACGCATATCTCTATAGCAGCAGAAAGCTGCAGCGCATGTAACAAAACACAGAGACACACGTTATGTGCCATGCAGCACAGAACACCGGCAAGCAAGCGCTCTGCAGAACCACAGCGCATGGGCACCCGACGGATGCTAGTTCGGCTGCTGCTTGATTCAAAAACRTTTTTCACAATCCGTGTTCAGAGTTCAAAACAGGACCAGCTCAAGAACTTCGCCAGCGTTGCTCGTTTGGCAGGATATATAGTGAACTGGTAGGATATACAAAGTAATCAGGACACTCGATGTTAAAGGAATACTCTGCAATAACCAAAGTCTCTATAATTCTACTTTTTGTATTAGTCTCTTGTTGAGAGGAGTTCTCATCTGGGTTGCGTCAGAATAAACATTTAAACAACGTATAAATGCTTAGTTATGAGAGCCAGTGGTTATCAAGTAGCAATGTGAAAAAAACAATAATCTACCTGGCTACATACAGGAAAATCTTTCCCCAAAATATTTTTATTATATTAGCCAGCTTGCAGAATACTGAACTGCAACAGTCTGCTGAGTTAGTAGCCATGGGTCTTCATCAGCACACTTCATTGACAGAAACAGCATCAGGGCAACTTTGAAATCCAACTATGATGACACCTTATGATACACAATATATATTTCTGCTATTCCTTTCTCTACTCTACTCTTAGATCTTAATTTGATTTAGCCATTTAAGTTTAACAGGAAAGGTCTTATTTTCAGAACACAAGCAAACCAGTTTAAATTGCACAAACTTAGCTACAGTAAGCTAAGGAGCTATTTTTTACCAGAAAGATTAAAGGGAACTAACATTTACCCTGACAAAGGGAATTGCTTAAGATCAATGCATCAAAGCATCAAGTGAAATATAAACAAGAAAGAGCAGTTGCATTCTGCTGAAAATTCAGACCTGACATCAGACCCTTCATCAGCACACCACTATTCTCATTTAAAAGTACTGGCAGGATTGTTGAGTTACTATGCAGCAACAGAACTACACAACCAGGCCTAACATGATGTCTTTTAAAGCATGTCCCAGTCGCACAAGCCAGGGCATCAAACAGCTGGGGTTTATGACTGCAATTACAATTCAGTTATCTAGTTCACCACTTACAGCTTGTTAAGGGCACACGTTTCAAACCTATCCCCTTTTTTTTTTAATAATACTTTCACATTGCTACATAACTCTTTTTTTGTTTAAGCCTCAGTGCAAGAGAGCAGCCCGTTTTCAAGACCAGAGATTTGATAGAAACCACTGCTCAAACTATTTGCACTGCCTATTACAATGCACAGAAAAGTTTAGCAATCTTTCGACAAGTAGCATTAGGTGCTGGCAACAAATCGAGGGGAAAAGGAGAGAGAGAGAAAAGCACTTTTAAGCACACAAACATCACTTGCACTCTCAAAGAGATGCATTTTTTTTTCCTGAAGAACGCAACAGAACACAACTGAAATACTCTTTGTCAAAAATACAACCTGGGATTTTCAGCCCTTGGCGACCACAGGCCCTCTCAGCTGTGCAAAACTTCACACAGATACTCAAGTTTACCTATCCAGTATTCCACAGAGCTCACCGAGAGGCATTAGAACTTGCTGAACAGGACGTAATTATGACTGAAGCATTCCAGAACAGACCAAGGAAACTTCAAAAAAAAAAAAACTGCTTTAAACATCTTGTGCTGGCTACCAGTAGAGTCTAATGGGTCTATCCGAGCAAATAAAGAAAAACTGCCTTTTCCTGAGTTGCTGTGCTGTGTTTCACAGCACCTTACACATCAGCCTCCAGTATGATACTCAGTCGCTTCCACAAAAGGGATTAAAGTAGTTCAATCACAAGACTTCACCTAGGTATCGCCTGCCAATTCTTAGCCTTGACACTGCTTCTTTTTGGCACGTTTCTTTTCTTTGTAGTTTGGAAAGAAAACGATTCAATTTAAAATAAATAAATAAACGAAAAATAAACCCACAGACCTATCTATAAACTACTGCCAGGCTAAGCAAACT